>NC_134580.1:93989440-94196940 GCF_037038515.1 Microtus pennsylvanicus
CGAACCCAGGACACCGTGAATGCTGTCATAACACTCTGCCACTGAGCCGCACCTAGCCCTAGCTTCAGTAGTTAGAGTAGTACCCAGCGTACTCTGTAAGGAAATGCTTGCTATTATTCTTTGGATTTTTTTTTTTGCCCCTTTTAGAAGTGGAAATTTGTGGGGCTCAGTAAACTGCTTGCCATGCAAGCATGGTCCTTGAGTTCATTCTCCAGAACCAGTCAATGTAAAAAACTGAGCTTGGTAGCGGTGCATTTGTAATCCCAGCCCAGTGGAAGCAGAGAAAGGCAGATACCTGGGTGGTGCTGGCCAGCTACACAACCCTCAATAATGAACTCCAGTGTGAGACTTTGTCTCAGAAAACAAAGGTAAATGGCTCCCGAGAAACAAGACCCAAAGGTTGTCTTCTGGCCGCCACATATACAAGTGCCTGCATGTGCCGGGTGGTGGTGGCACATGCCTTTAATCCCAACACTCGGGAGGTAGAGGCAGGCGGATCTCTGTGAGTTCAAGACCAGCATGGTCTACAAGAGCTAGCTCCAGGACAGGCTCCAAAGCTACAGAGAAACCCTGTCTTGAAAGAAAAAAAAAACCAAGTGCATGCATGTACAGGTACCCCCCACACATGGGTAAGAGATATATATGTCTCACCCTAATAATAGGGAGTACAAATAGGACAGGATTTTTGAGTAGCGATGTGTTTTGGCAGTGTGTAATTCATTCATTCATTTATTTAGCAAAGGGCTGAATTGTTATCTTGTAGCACCTGAGAGAAATACTTCTGCTTTTAAACCACACATCAAGTACCCTGTGACTCATGCCTTCTTTATAGTGGTGGTATATAATCAGATGCGTATATCTGTGGCATTGCACATGATCAGCCCTGAAAACATACATGTAAGTCATATGTGGACTCGACAGTTTATATTTAGGAATATGTATGTAAATACAAATACATATATTATGCAATAATATTTGATGGAAAAACGAGGCCTTGAATTTGGAGGGGAGCAAGGAGGGGTATATGAGAGGGTTTGGTGGGAGGAAAGGGAAGGGAGAAATGTAATATATTATCTTAAGTTGCATAAGTGGTATGACTGAGCTGGCCAATTTAAAAAATTATAAAATTATTCTTAGATGGTTGGTGCTTTTTAGTTTGTTTTTAAGTGTGTAAAGGTGCTTGCCATCAAGTCTACTAATGTGAATTTGATCCTTATGGCCCACGACATGGAGGGAGAGAGCTCACTCCCTGAGTTGACCTCTGACTTCCACAGACAAACTATGACATGGACGCCCCCCCCCATTAAATGAATAAATGTAGTTAAAAACATTTAAGCTTAAGAAACATTTACTTTTCTGGGTATGGTGGGTTAAATATATGATCTTAGCATTTGGGAGGATGAGGCAGGAGGATCACTGCAAGTTAAAGACCAATCTGTGGTACATAGTGAATTCTAGGCAAGTCTGAAAGCTGAAGCCCTGTCTGTCTCTGAAGTTTGGGTGTTGGTTCATAGATCACATTCAGGAATTCCGGTTTACATTCATCCTAGGAGATGCTATGTAAGCTGGTGGGGGAGAAAAGACATTAGTGATCTTACCCAGCTCTGAACTCTACAAACTGTGACATTAATCTGTCAAGCAAGAAGTGCCTAGTTATGCAATAGTGGCACTTGGTCTTTGGCTAAACCAACACTTCTGAGGCCCACTCCAGAGGAGGGAATATGTACCCAGTACTGTATACTTTCTGTCTAAAAATAAATGAATGAATGAACAAATAAATGGGGAAAACAAACAAAAACAGAGCGAATTTAAAGGACACATGACAGGGAAGATCATAGGCCCTGGAGGGGTACTGACTATCATTTAGCTAAATTGACATAAAGTCATTACCTTGTAAATATTTATGTTTATACGTATTGACAGATTCTACTCTCAGCCTTAATCAGAGAAACCTCTCTCCAGGGGATGATGATGAATGGGAAGACCTGGGACTGCACAATGTACTGAGAATAAGTGACAGATGAGGGCTCAGCCCCAAAGGAGACATTTATACTGCCCTCTACTGCTTAGGGGACAATGAAAAGGAGGGAGCAGAAAGAATAGAGCCAGAACATAAAGAAAGGAGCTGCAGTGTTCCATCTTCCGAGCAGGGTGCAGTCATTACAGTCAGGAACTCAAAGAAGCTGTGGTTGCCTACGCCTGGTCTACAAGAATGAATCCATTGACAGTCAGACATGGATGGAGGAAGGACTCTGTGGCTGGGCGGGGGGCATACACCTGCCTGCTGAACTCATTCCTTTCAGTTGTTTCCACACGCCACCAGTCTTCAATTCAGTGGCAACATAGCTGGCCCTAGTCATACTGAATGGGTCACAAAACAAAGCTAAAAGCTAAGAGTCTAGGGAAGAGACTGTGGGGGTGGAGTTGATAGGGACAGAAGGGCATATAAAAGGGTAGGAGGAAAGAACAGTTAGAATGCATTGCATGCATGTATGAAATTGCCAAAGCCTTTAAACATCTTAAGTTTTTAATGTGAATAAATTGAACATCAAATTTAGGAATTTAGAGCTTTGTAATTCTAAGCTTAAATATCTGAAAACTTGAGGTTTCATAAGTAGCAATAAACTTGAGAGACTTTTCCTTATCATCTGGGGACCTATGATGACATGAATTCTTCTTATGTATAAAAGCCCTGTATTAGTTATTTTCTCATTGCTGTGACAAAAGGCCTGACAAGAGAAGAGATGTCGATTGACTCACGGGCAACTGCTGTTCTTCATGACAGAGAAGTCTTGGCAGCAGGAATATGCAGTAGCTGGTCATTGCATCCACAGGCCTGAGCCTAAGACATGGATGAACACTCCATTCACCTTCTCCTTTTTGTTCAGGTTGGATCTCAGCACATGGCATGGTGCCATCCATCTTTAGGGCAGGGCTTCTCACCTCAATTAACCCAACCTAGAAATTTCTTCTCAGACATGTCCACTGATTTGTCTTTTAGGTGATTTGAAATTTTGTCAGGTTGAGAATGTTAGCCTCTGTGAGTACTTAGATACTTAAAGACAGCAGTAGTAACTATAGTAGTCTAAAATTTCCATTTTCTTGAAATTTTTTAAGTGGGACATGATTTTAAATCATAGCATTCTGATCGATCTCTTTTGTACAGTTGACAAATAACAAAAAAATGCTAGACAATAGGAGTCCTTTCCAGTCTGTTATGAAGAATACATGCAGGTTATAAAAACAAGAATGGCTTGAACAGAGGAGGTAAGAATTGAACTGAATTTCGAAGTTTGAGCCAGGGAAAAGATGAGAAGAAAAAATTATAGTTTGGAGGCTGTATGTTGGAGTTTGGGGAGGATTATGTAAAAATCATGGCTTAGGCAGATGCTTAAAAAATAGCTGTTGGGATATTTGGTGGGCTCAAGTTGAAGGTGTACAGTGGTCCTGAAGCTGTAAGTTGCCAGAGACATGGTTCTGATGACCAGGAATAGCCATTCTTTGGAGATGTCTTCTTTTCCGTACATGCTACTTTCATATTTGTCGACTTTTAAGTTTCTTATTGATTACATACTAGACAGAGAACAGAATTTGATTTGTCCTGTAGGGTTCAGTTGTCAGATGATATCCAGCTTCATTAGGCATCGCTTGTATATAGTGAGGAAACCGATGGGCTAAAGCCTGCCACATGGGGGAACATCCCCAGCTATAAAGATGTGTAGCTTCTAAGGACACAAGCAGAATTGCAGTTTTCTAGGAGAGGCACTGACAGGTCAGTCCCTATAGAGATGTAGCTTGGGAGCTCCCTAACCTTGATGTTCAAAGGCCTCAAACCCAGCCTTTGAAGAAAAGATTAAATACTGGCTGGCATTTATGCTTTCTTGTCTAGGAGCTCAGTCTCAATTGAGACCTCACACAAAGGAGAAACACCTGGTCATCTGGTGCATCCTGGTCATCTTACAGCATTGTGGTCCGCAGGAGTAGCCAAATAGGCTCCATCACCAGAGCTTCCAATGTACATGAACTTGTCTTCCAGATAGTCATCTCCTCTTTCTGCCTTTGTCATTCATCCTCTCTTCTATGTGGTTACCACTTTCCATTACACAGCGTCCAAACTTAATGTTTGTTTACTACAGAGAACCCAAACTAAGGGAATGGAAAAGAGGATTCAAGAAGCTGAAAAACAAATTGACAAATGGTTGATAAAGCTAAAGAACTAAGAATCAACTGTTTGAAAAAGTAGAAAGTACTAAGGATATATCTCAGTAGTAGAGCTCTTTACCACTCTGCTTTCCTCTAAAATGGAAGACAACTGCCCGTGTGTGTGTGTGTGTGTGTGTGTGTGTGTGTGTGTGTGTGTGTGTGTGAAGTGTGTGTGTATGGGAACCCATAAGGGAAAGTAATTACATTGGTCATGGACATGGAAGATTCACGTTGGTACTAACCAGGAAGTTTCCTCCCTGGTGGTTAGCTTTCATAGCACCAGAAGGTGCTATGTGGGTTGCTGGGGAGAAGAGGTCATCAAGGGTCTTAATTTATGCAGTTCTCAACTCTGTAACTATAGTAGTGATAAGCCTGGCAAGAAAAGCTCATGGGCGCAATAGTGGCTTGGATGTTAGGGTGCTAACCAACCATTTTCTGGTTGAAATTAAGCCTTACTCCACAGGAGGGAACACATATCTATACTTTAAATCTGAGCAAAAATTCAAGGTTATGGTGACCACGTACCTAGGTGTGAATCTAATATCATTATTCTGTTAAATTGGCAAAAGGTCAAGCTGTGTTGTAAATTCCTATCTCTGTTCTCTGAGAATAGTTCATCTTGCAGATGTAGTGGGGAAGACTGATGGTACTGTCAGTATTTGTTATACTGATTTTGTACATTGCGTATGTTAGAAGCATTCTATAATGAACAAATTCAGTCTTGAGCATTCTGCTTCAGTCAAAACATTACTGCCATCTCTTATGGCATGCTTTATCCAATGCTTGCCCTCTGCTGTTCATGTGGCCATGCCTCCAAGTGGCTTGAATTCTTATTTTGTGCCTTCTTCCTAGAAAGGAGAGATGTATCTACTGCAGTGCAAGGCATTAGGAAGTGGGAGAGGCTTTCTGTCTCCATGGTTAAAAAGTCTGGAGGCCCACACTGTGCCTAGTTAGTGCTGCTCCTGTGGACACATGTATAGAGCTGACCACAATAGAATTAGAAAGCCTATGAAGGGGCTCGCCTGGAGAAAACTGGTTCTTTCTCACTCAGTAGTCATTGACTGCCTGGAGTTCTTCATCTAGGGGTGTGGCCTTCAGAAATTCACTGCTCTGTGTTGGCATGTGTGACTGCTATGTAGGTCTTCTTTGGGCAGCCATACTACTGAGATGTCATGGGTACAGCATCCTTGTCACGTCTAGAGAGCACTGTAGCACAGCAGGCATCTTGTTTGTCTAACTCTTACAGTCTTTCCACCTCCTCTTCCACAGTGTTCCTTGAACCTTAGGTTTAGGGGTTGGGATGCCTTGCCCCTATTAGTATACCTCAATTTGCAAGTTTTACAGTTTAATTAAAATCAGCTAACTCTTTTTTTGTTCTTTGTTTTTGTAATGTTTTCTTCAACATATTAAAGTGCCTATTTTCTTCTGTTTTCACATACATGTGTGAAAGCCCCACCTTGAAGTTGGAGATCATCTTCAATTGTTCTTCCACTTTGTTCACAGGTCTTTTAGTTAAACCTAGTGTTCACCAATCTGGCCTGGCTAGTCTTGTTAGCCCCTTCATTCTGAGGGTCTCCTGTTTCCGCCTTCAGAGCATTGTGCAAGGCCACCATACTCAATAGACATTTCCGTGGGTTCTGATATCCAAACTCTGGCCTTTGAACTTGCATGGAAAGCACTTTAACCACTAAGCTATCTCCCTAACCCTCAGCTGATGTTTTTTAGAAAGTTTGTAGACTATGGTACTGAACACTGAGAAGTGCACCTTTCAAAGGTTTATATTATGATGAAATTAAAGCCATTACTTCTTTATTTGACATTCTTTTTTCCCCTCAAAATAAATGACCTACATTTCTCAGATCATGGGACGTTGACTCTCTTGTTGAAAAAGAGCTTTTAAAATTCATTTGATCAGTGGACTTGCATGCAATTTGTTAAGAGGTCAGTAATTTTCCACTGGCTAGCACTTTGGGTCACACTTGCCTATAAACACTGTTTTCTTTACATGGGCATGAATTTACATTGCAACACCTTTGCACCTCATGACCAGGTGTGCACAGAGAAGGCTGCTGTTTCCCTGGGTAACATAGAAGGATACACGTGCCATTCGCATCTGCGAATGAGTGGCAGACCAAAGGAAGTATTCCCAGAGAAGGCGACCACACATGTGAACAACTGCTTTGATCTCCACCATCTGGCTAGGCTTTCGAATTATGCTAGGGAAAGTGGGCAGGTTCACCAGGCACATTATTGTCTTCTTAGTTCTCTTGCCACATCATCTGTTCCTAAGTAAGGTGATGGGTTACTGTTTCATATTCTCAGTATCCGTACCACTTATCCGTGGTAATTTCTGTCAAAAATAATTGAGTATAGCCCAAGTTTATAAAACACAGTGAATGTCTAAGTCTCATTTGGTTCAGACTACTACTTGAACTTTAACAAAATGATGTGGCAGCTGTTTTCTCAAGAGACTCACATGAGAACTCTTTAGAGCAGTCAACTCAAATAATAGCATCACTTCCTAGAGATGAAGTCACTGAATGCAAGGGGCCACACTGTTTGCTAGTTTGCAGAGCTGGTGGTAAGGCAGGACCGGGTAAGACAGCTAGTGGTGCTCTTTTGAGATTCCATATGTGCTCTCCTCATTAGTGGTGCAAAGATGTGTTTGCAAATTTCCGTTACATGTATCAGTGATGCTATAAGCATGCAATCATGTAGCTAGCGGTCTTATTTCTTTCCACAGTGTTGACTACCATATCTCATGTCTGCCAGTGTTCCAGGGCCACTGAAATTTATAGAGAACCTGATAGTATAAACGAAGTTTCAAATTATCCAGGTGCTATGATGGCACACAGCTATGACCTTTACTAACTTCCTTAACTAGATCATTGTACAAGAGGCATTCAAGCCGTCCATGACCTAAGCCATCTTACTAAATATTTGAGGTTGATTCCACAGGAGGATTCTGACAGAACTGATATGCGCCAGGAGCTAAGCATGACCAGGATGTTCTACGTAGCTTTCCTATCTTTGCAGAGCACATACACCCTTTTCTTGAAGCTTTCCATTCTACCTTTCTTCTAACATGGTATTTCAGACTAGTTTGCAGGTGGATGAGACATATTTGGGGTGGAAAATTGTTTACATATAAAATCTATTTACTTCCTATCCATCTTCCCCTCCCCAGATGACAGACTTTCTATATTCATAAGTACCATACATTGGACTCAACCAACTACTAATAGGAAATGCATGGGAGAAAGTTGTATCTGTATTCAACACATGCAGACCTTTCTTATTCAGTAACGACAGTATAACAATGATTTGCATGCCATTTGTATTGAGTTAGATCACAAGTAATCTAAAGACAGAGTATATGTCAGATTGTGGGGTACATTATATACAGAAAATTGAACATCTATAGAATATGGTCTCTGTCAGGGGTCCTGTGAATAGTGGATACAAGAACATAACACACACACACACATTTTTCCCTCATTTCAGATTCTCACAGTTATAAACCTGTCTAACCTGTAGTTCTTATATTCCTCACCTGTTAAGTGGACACAACAACTCTTGGCACTTGATGGGAATGACTTTGGACAGATTTAGTTTTGAGAAATGTTTATATTGGCATTAGTGAAGCCTGTGAGTCTGGCCTGACCTAGCTAACTTGTATGTGTCCAGGTTCTTGGGAATAAGATCTCTACCTGTAAAAGTTAAATCTTTTCTGGTTATTGCTGTTGGTTTTTTCCCCAAAGTTGGCTTTTCCCAAGCTGATTAGTCTGCAAATAGACATATGCATAGACACTTGTTAATTTACCTTGGAAAAAAATCAGGTCACTGTCAAATCTGGCAATGTAGTTACAAATACTTGGCAAAAGTGGTCTAATTAGAAGGTTCTCTTCGATGAGGATCTCAGGGAAATGATGAGAATCGGTGCTGTTTTCCTGTGCGTGCTCTGTGTGTCCTTCGGTGTATGTCACTTCTCACGTCACCTTACACAAAAGCGTGTCGACTGTCTGCTAATAGTTCCTCCTTTTCCTCCACAGCCTCCAAGTCTGCTATCAATAATATGCTACGGGACCCTTCTCAGATTCCAGATGGAGTTCTAGCCAACCAGGTCTATCAGGTATTAATCGCAGCTGTTTTCAGAGACGATGCTCTTATCTGCCTGGCCAAGTAGAGGATTTTAAACCTCATTTAATTACTGTCATCATAAACGATCACTGAGGTCAGGGCGCACCATAAATGGCAATGCAGTATTTTCAGGGAGAGCATTTTTACTTTTTTAATAGCTTGCTTTTATAGTAAATAAAAGGCATGCAATTTTTGTTTTCTGTGATTAAATCTGAATCGCCTTTTGATAGCTTTCTTTGGGTATTGGGGGGAGTAATGACTGCTTTAGAATGTTTGCTTTGGTGGTGCCGTAGTCACCCCAGCCTGTAACCCGTCTCTTATTTGTCCGCAGTGCATTGTGAACGACTGCTGCTACGGACCGCTGGTGGACTGCATCAAGCAGTATCCTTCCCCATAAAATTTTAGGTGCACAATTGACGAGCTTAGACTCGGTGGAGGAGATGTGTCTAGCTTTAACCTGACATAAAGTTCTGCTTCACAAAACACATTTCATACTCTCCTATTTTACATTCCATCAACTGGAGGGTCACTGCGGACCATTCTTTTCTGCCGCTTAGGAGAGATCAGCTAGGCCCTAGGAAGGTGTCAGTTCAGCCGATGCCCATCCGCCTGCTTATTTCAAACTGCTTGGTTTTCAATGAGTTTGAAGGTGCAGAGTCATTAGGCAGGTAACACACTGTCTTGGAATGTATCTAACCATCCCAGTGGCCATTTTTTAAAATATAACAAAGTTCCATTGAACACGAGCCAAATTCAGTTGAGTGTTCTGGAATACATTTTGAATGTAGAATTAAAGGCTGATGTTATTCAAATGCCACCAGAGACCGACCACCACATTTTAAAGGGCAGTAGATTCTCCTTGCTTTAATACTTACTGCAATCTGTACTGTCATTTGGGCTCCTAATAAATAGTTTTAAAGAGACTGTGTTGATTTTTCCCTTGGGACCGACTTGAAGGCTGTGAGAGCAGATATATCCAGTCATTCATTCTTAAAGCCACTGAGGTGCCCGAGGACTTATGCTTCCTTCTTAAAATTAGGCTCGGTGAATGGGAATGATTTCAGTAGAGATTATTGATAAACAAAATGGCATGAAAGTGAGAATTTGGATAACACTTTAGGGGAAAGGGTGCTTTCTTAAACAACACTCATAATTTTTGGTGGAAATCACTTTAAAAACACAGTCTTCCTGGGCTAGATTTTGATAGCAGGGATGGTACAGGGGCCAGCAGTGTCTCAGTGAAAACCAGTCCAAATTTTTGTTGGATTCTCTTGCAAGCTAGTTGTGTGTACACGCATCTTCACACGTGCACATATATGCTTGTGCATATCCATATATATGTGTGTATTCATAGTCACATGCACAAATATGTGTTTATATCTCTGTGTGTGCATATATATGTTTGCACATGTGTATACCTTATTTATAACCTTCTAGTTTCACAAAGGCTTAGAGACAAAAACATTATTTGAGACATGGTTTTGTTATATTGTCCACACTGGTCTTACGCTCCCAATCCTCTTCCCTTCATTTCCTTTGTGCTGGGATTGTGACTGTGTATTGTCACACCTAGCTCAAGTTTTTTGCAAAGAAAATTACTTTCTTTCCTAAAGACACAGTTAGGATTTGGCGTGATCTTTGAGCAGAGCCCTCTTGCAAGAATACTGAGTAACTAATTAGGACATAGCTTTTTACATGTGCATTCTCTGATCTGGTCCCCTAACTAACATGCACCAAACCATGGTATTATCAAAAGCTGGCTTTTTTATTAGACTAAAGTATAACTATGCTTCTATTTTCAGTGTGAGATTAATGGTAGTGTTAAAAGTTGTAGGAGCACCAACCTCACATTACCTCAGTGATAAACTTCAGCACATTTATATAACAATTGACACCATCTCAGAGTGTCTAGGGCTGAATTACATGCTAATTTCAAAGCACATAAAATAGTTAAAAATCAATTTAAAGTTAAGGTTTTAAAAGCATAATGTCTTTTGAAGGATTGCATATTGATTTTAAATATAACTCTCTAATTATATATGCATGGACTAAAGTATGAAGTCAACTGCTTTGTAAATGCCAGGAGGCTATTTTTCAGTAATAGTTGAGACGCTTACGGGAAACTAGATTGCTGTATTGCTGGCGAAGAAAATGGCTTGTGAGGTTATTTACAAGTTTTGCCCGATGGTCACTACCATACATCAATAATAGGTATCCTTATAGACAGCGTCTAAGTGTTTCTGCTTATGGAGCATTATAAATTCTGTCTGGAATATTTTCCTTGTATACATGTATATATTTTTGCCATCATTCACATTCTCTTTTGGCTGTGTATTGTCAGTAGGATTTAATGGACTTTATAATTTCAATTGATAAATATAATGATATGTATATAAATTGTATTCTCTGACTAGATTCTAATTTTTGCAATTCCATTATGCTTATTACCAGAAAAAAAATACTGCTTTTATAAACTTTATTTTGTTGACCTTGCATTTTTATATCTATATCAAACGAAGCATAATCAAGAAGTATACCTTTTCACAATTTGAAATTGTTGATTGTAGTAGCTATGCAAAATAAAGCAGGATGGGGAGTTTGTGGAAAGACTGATCGTGTCTTTGCACCGAAGTGGTGTCGGTTTCACATGCTGTAAGTACGCTTGCAAAGATGTGTCCTATTCTGATCAACAGGAATTGTTTTATTTCATACGGGAAGCAATTGTTGGTTTTCTTTAGAAGTGAGAAATGTTTTTCTGTGTGGTCCTAATAATAATTCAGGCAGTGTTTGTTTGACTTGCTTACCCTCACCAAAGTACATCAGTTTCTTACAAAGGAAGCACACACGTGGTAAACAGAATAGATGCAAAACTTCCTTTCTCCATTATGAAAGCCTTACATGTAGGCGTTCATGTTCAGAAAATAAAGTAAATTGGTCACTTACTAAAATGACACACCAATCGCAGTGGTAAAGAGGAAATATTATCAGGGTGCTTTATTTTTCTTTTGGTACCTGCTGTATTTATTTATTTATCTATCTGTTTCTTTATTTTCTTTCGTATATGTGCCCCCGCCACCTCCATACCTTTGCTTCTGCATCTCATATCCACCAAGCAAACTCCATGAAGAAGCAGCCTCTTCAAGTTTCCAAAGTGGGGCTCTAGGCCACAGCGATTAGACAAAGGACTAATAGAAAAGCGGGGGGGGGGGGGGAGATGACTCAGGAAGTATGGGGGCTGTGGGTTTCATTCCTGTGCCATCAGTAACCTCAGTTTCATGATTCAACATTTTAGATGTAAATAATTTACAGCCATAAAAGTGAGAGCACATTTGTGTGGAAAGAAGTAAATAATTTAGTTTCAAAATGTGGGAAACCCTGGTAATGAGAGACAATTGAGACTTTCCCATCAAATATCTCAATGGACTTAGAAAACGTGCAAAATTCCACGATTTAAAGTTTTTCTTTATTTTATATCTAGGTAAAAATTAAGTACATGCAGTCATGTGCATTGGAAGAGAAAAACAAACAGGGCGCAGCAGCAATGCTGACTTTGGCCTTATTTTGAAGGTGGACAAAAGTTGACTGTGGTTCTTGAATTAGTGGATTTAAAAGACAGTCACCTGTAACCCACTGATAAAGGAGAGGGTAACTTTCTAGGATTTTTTTTTAACTAGTGATATATGAGTTGCTGGTGCATGATGACAGTAACCGTCTCTGGTAAGTCAAGGAGTTGTTCAGCCATCTTGATGTTGTGGGGTTGGGTGAACCTTACTTTACGTGACTGAGAAATGGGACTAAGATTATCTACTCTTTGAGTTGTGAAGATTCAAATAAGATCTCAGGTGTTTAGTATAAAGGTTTAGGCTATACACTTAGCTAAATTCTTAAAGATTTAGCATGAAGCATATGTGGTCTTTAGGAAGCATTGACTAGTAGCCTGTAGTATATAATTCTGCTGCTTTTGGAAAAGTGTAAGATCAAACACAGGCCTTGGATAGAGCTCTTTCCTGCCTTTACCTGTTTGTTTTTCTTCATTGCTAGAGATAGAATTAGGTTTTCAGGAGTGCTAGGCAAACACTATACCACTATCCCTCATCCTTGGCTTTCCCATATGCTAACTGGCTTTGTGTGCTTTCTTCTGATCCCTTTCCCCACCTGATAGAAAAACAAGACTTTTCTACTTGTGAAGACGGAATAACATACTTAAATCACTTGATATGATGTCTGCCGTGGAGAAAGCATTGGAACACTTTGTATGTTCCTGTGTACATCAGATCATATGCATTTGTATTTGTTCATGTGCATGTGTGTGCACGCGCACACATACACACGTGCACACATACAACAGCCTTTGTACCCCCTGGAAGTCAGGCAGGTGCTGATGACTGGCAAACAGATCTCACAGATTTCTAAGACTCTAAGATTGGAAACTTTTAGGGCAAAGATTGGTTAGTTACTGTTCTTTCTTGTACTTAGTGAGTGTTGAGTTAATATGTACTAAATTGAATTGGAGGGTTGTTTTTTAAAAAATACAAATTAATGGATATTTTAAGTGGCTCCCCTCTTTTTAGAAGAAATTAAAATCATAGTGCTTTATAAGTTATTGTCTGCCAGTGTTATAGAAAAATTCTGCTGACTTATTTAAATGAGGGAAGAAGGCACCTAGAAATTCCTTCCTCAGAGGTATGAGCTGAGTAGGAAATCCTTGTATAATTACCATAATTCTCTATTTCATCTCAACACAAAGGCTTGGTATTAGAATTTTCCTGATAGTTCAGCCCTTCGGTTGTGTTCCCTCCTTAACTGAAATGTCTGGTGCTATTGGCTATGAGCATGAAGTCCTGCTGAGAGACTTGCTTCTGAAGAAAAACCTGTCCTTCCTTGGTAAGTGTTGCTCAAGTCCTGGGTCCTTAAAGGTCTAGTTTTAAAGTCTTCACCTTCAGGTAGTCTGTGCTGATGGGGCCAAAGGTGATGATTGATGCTCGGCGTGGTATCTATTATTGACTTAGACCTGAGCAGAAGCTCTCATACCCAATCCCCAATGTAGACAGTACATGCACAGGCTTGCAATTAATATTTTATAGAATAAGTGGCTGAAAAAATGCTTTAATATCTGTTGGAGTATTACTTTGGGTGTCATGAGATATTAGCCATAATCTAAACCTTATGAGAGAAAGAAACAAAGAAATATTGTCTATAAAAGGCTTTATATATTAAAGAGAATACTTAGAAAAAGTCATGTTAGGTATGCGTGTTTCCTCATATAGGAAAGTCCTGTTATTGAAAAGCAAAATATTAAGCTCTTATTGTTTTCTTGCCAAGTATTAATTGCACCATAGATTCAGCATGATTTTTCAAAATCCCCATATGTCTGCATTCCTAAGTGACCCAGCAGAGAATCTCACTGTTATTTTTTTCAACATCTCTTCATCATTATAAATAAAGCCTGGAAGGACATCCATATAACAATGGAGCATGGCAACCATAAAGCAGCCAACGAAGCATTCATTTCTCTCCTCCATTGTTTCTGTAATAACTAACAAAAGATCCACACTAGTCGTGTTAGTAAGCAGTTGCATGAAGACACTGAAGAACCTATATAGTTGACTTTTAGAGACAAAAGGGGAAACCTATTCCATTACTTAATTATATTGTAAAATGGGCAGCAAATTAGCCAAGGAAAGTCAAGTCCATAAAACCGAGAATAAATCTTTTCATATTGGCCAGTCTTTTTACTCCACTGGAGAGTGTAGTAGGATGTGCTGCAAGATTGTTGGTGCTTGAAGCTGAGAAAGGATCACAAATATTCACTAATTAGGGTTTAAGAAAGTTGATCAATTAGGAAAATGCTCCCCAGTTACTAAATTTCAACAGTAGAAACAGCCAAGTATTTTCTTATAAGACGGGCAGCCAAATCGTAGAGCCTATGGAAATAATGTAGTGTGGGCATACATTTCCTTTGAAAAATGCATAATGCTAAATAAAATGGGTAACAGCTCAAAGCTGTTATAATATAGTTATAATGGGTGCCCATGAGGCTCTCTACAGTGTGTTTCAGAACGATAGTATTCTGATAATATTATAAAGTGTGTGATCCACCACTTAATCGGCTGCAGGTTCTTGTAGATACAGCCAAGGCTAATTTTTGTTTTAAGTCACCAGCTAAGTAGCTCATTGGTCTTATTTTTTGGCACCATCTATCTATAGACAGACAGCCCGCTTGGGTCCACTTCTTTGTCTAGCCTAATTTCTGAATGTTTCCTCCCTGAGGACTAGCAAAGTCCAACTGGAAGAAAGAACAGAGAGTTTAGCTATGACCTAAATGTAGTCTAGAATCTTAGGTAACTGGATTGAGTTTGTTATACTAGCCTCACTTTAACTGACAAATACCAGTGTCGGAATATGATCAAATACTTGTTTCCAGTTGCATGAATGTACAGAAATATTTAAATGTTGAATTTGTCGGGTCCCCCACACTCCTTTGTGCTCTGGGATATCAGGGAATTATTCGATGGAAACAGCTGTTGTGTGGGTTTTATAAGAGCAAATATCTGCTCACCCTAGATAGGGAACTGACTACAGAGCAAACAAACAATTACAACCAAGTTGTGATCTGCGGCCCTTAGATTTACCGGAGTGACTTACAAGAGCACGGGTGACTCAGTGACAGCTGCATCACAGAAAACTC
Source organism: Microtus pennsylvanicus (assembly GCF_037038515.1). Lineage (NCBI taxonomy): Eukaryota > Metazoa > Chordata > Mammalia > Rodentia > Cricetidae > Microtus > Microtus pennsylvanicus. The sequence goes on from NC_134580.1 coordinate 94,004,472, forward strand.
CATCCCAGTATGAGTGAAGATTCACAAAAGCCTTCTCCTAGTGTTCCCATACAGCCTGTGGTCACACCAGGGGAACGAGTTTCTTCCTCCTCTTAGAGTGACTTCCAAAATCCCCTCAAGTCTGCATTCACAAGTGACCTACAGGGAATCTCACTGTACAGTGTTATCTTTTTTCTGTCTCTTGATCATTAGAAATAGAGGCTGGAAGGACATCCATCTAACAGTGGAGCCTGGCAACCATAAGCAATTGTTTGCTGCTTTTGTGACCTTGACCTTGTGGATCTTGTAACTTCACTAGCTCAATAAGTTTTTTCTTTTTAGCTTTCTGGGCCTTAAAGGATCTAATATTGATGATGAGATTCATGGGAAACTGAAGATACCAGGTGTCTCAGGTCAGCCAGTCTATTAGGGCTTGACTTTCTCACTTCCTTGGCTCATGCATCCCTAGTCTCCAGGAGGCGTGGTCATTGGATCACTCAGTTTCTCTGCTGCCCTGGTATTCAGGTGGATGTCATCCAGTTCCATGCCCCGCAGCCTTATGAAGCAGGCTGTGGGTGACTCCTCCATTACTTCAGAGTTTTACACCCCAAGCAGTTTAGAAGCAGAATGTTCCTTGCCTGTCATTTTGCTGTACTAGACCTTCTGCAGACTGAATTGAGTATTTTCTTGTTCTCTTCGTTAAAGCTTGGACCTAGGGGTGTGTCTGATGACTTCTACCTCATTCTTTCCCTTTTTAATTGGCATATTTTCCCTAACTTACTATGGGTTCCATGTTTAGATCCCAGGAAAAGCTTGTTCTAAGTTCTCATTTTGCTTTGCATTCTGCCAGCTACAAGCGAAGACATCCATTCCATCTTTCATTTTTGGCACCTGTGTCTTTTTTCATTGTAATTTCTCTCTTTCATGGGCAGGTTCTTTCTAAGTAAACAACTGAGAGTCAGTTACCTGTTCTATGCCCAAAGCAATGCCCAGGCAACAGCCTGCTTACGATCCTGGTCTATTTGTGCCACTTTAAGACATTGCAGTATATTGTGTTTACCAGCCATTTAGGGAGCATCCCCCATCCTCATAAGAGATCCTACTCATCAAGGAAGTATGTCACACCATTCAGTGGAGGAAGACAGATACTGTGGATTCCCCCTCAGGGAACTCACCTCTAGGATGGCTTTGCTATGGTTGCAGGTCTTATCACCCATTTCAGGGGCATGGACCTCCTGCTCTGGGAGGGAAGCCACTATCCCACACCGCTTGGAGAGAGGTAGTCATTTCAGAATCAGCCTGAGAGATCAGACCCAGTTGTGGTTCTCCCACCCATTGCAAAGGCTGTGTAACTGCCCTTCCCACAACTCTCATAGATCCTGGTAGTCCCTGTTTGAGTACCAGTTTTGTTGTGTGCCTTTGCTTGGTGTGACTTGAACAAACATTGACCGCAGGACAGGTCATCAGTCACACACAAGAAGGGATTCCACCCAAGTCATGCTTAAAGCAGTGTATCAGTGAGTTTACTGGAGTTGCTTCCAGGCATTTGTGACTCAGAGGGAGCTGTATCACAGAAAAGTCTGCTCCACTGTGATCTTGAAAGCTCCGTGCTAGAGTTCACTGTAGACGTGCAGTCATTTCCTCTGAAGGGAGTCTCCTTTACCTGACTGTGGCCCACTGTTTTTATAAGGAGGGGGAGCATCTCTTGCAACTTGCTGAGACTTGTATGCTCTGTTAGCTTTCTGAGTCTCACAAAACTATCTCCTCCCAGGAGGACAGAAAGTTTCAATTCAGAGGAAACCACTACCTGACAATACTCTAAGAAGATACCTAAATGATATTAAAAACAAAGAAACAGTATTAAGTTTAGATAAGTCCATACAACAATTTCAGTTCCATCTGAAGTATTTCTATAGACAGAAGTTTTTGTTCCTCCCAGTCCTGCAGCCATTTGGTCGCAAAGAAACACACAGAGGCTTTATATTAATTATAAGCTGTTTGGCCTATTAGCTCAGACTTATTATTAACTAGCTCTTACAACTTAAATTAACCCACAATTCTTGTATATGTTTAGCCATCAGTAAAGTGTTCTCATCTTGCTTCTTCTGCTTTTCTGCCTTTCCTCTTCCCAGAATTTTCCTAGTCTGGTTGCCCTGGTTATACTTCCTGACTGACTACCAGCCAATCAGCATTTTATTAAACCAATATGAGTAAGAAATCTTTACAGTGTACAAGAGCATTACCCCAGAGCATATTTCCTCATCAGAATACAAACATTTATTTTATTCATTCTAAGGGCTCTAATGTAGCATTAACCTAACAATGCTTATTTGTGGTTAAAACATGAAAATCTAAATTTGTTGAAATATTGTTGTTCTTTTACTTTATGAATACCTCCTAAATGATGATTAATTAGCAGCAAAGTATTGTGCCAGACAGATAGATGGAATTTTTTTTGATGGAATTTTAAAGAAATTGTGGGGGAAATATCAGTATATAAACATTGCTAATCCAATGATTTTCTTTCTTGCTTACATGTCTGGTTCTTGAATATTGTTGCAGACATTGTAAATGTTTGCCTCATTTTGATTCCTTAATAGGCAGAAATAATTTCTCTTTCTCCTTCTATACCTCCCTTCCTCCACTTCTATCTAGACTACTTTTACAAAACAGTTTTTCTTATTGCTTATTGTTTAAATATGAATTTTTTATAATGTAGAGCTTATGACTTCCCTTGAAACATTTTATTCTGTTGTAGAATTTCCACCTATTGTATTTTATCTAACCTTTACTTCTCACCAATAGAAAAGAAATTATGTACCATTTTTCTAGCCTTAGTTCTGTTTTGAATTTCTTTGTCTTATAGGTATTAGCTGATCAGTTTCAATGTCATGGGACTTAGCCAGGTACCCTAGGACTGAGTAGGGGAGGGTTGAGGATTGAGATTATACATTTACTCATCTGGGTTTATCCTGTCTTAAAAACGTGTATGCTTCGTATTATACAAATAAGTATTTGCAATCAGACAGGTCAAAGATGAATAAATAATTGTAATTTCTCCAACTAAGAAGTGATATTTATTCCATAAGTTAGCTAGTTAGTTGAGTATTGTAAGAACGAGACAACAGTTAAGATCCTGCTTTCCTGGAGCTATGGTCCCTGTTCTGGGGGGCTGGGAGGGTCTGTCTAGTGTACCCTATTTATCAGGTATCTACTTAGTATCTTCTCAGTGGAAGTAAAATCTGTCAGTGGTGACTTTTTTAAGTTCGCTGAGTTCTTTAGTAGTTTGTTTATTTTACTTCGTGTTTTAATTACTTTGTAATTATGTGTATATGTGCAGGTATGTGCCCATGGGTGCAGCTGCCCAGAGAGGACCAAAGCTTCAGATCACCTGAAGCTGGGATTGCAGGCCGTTGTGAGCTGCACTATATGGATGCTAGAAGTAGAACTTGGATTCTTGGCAAGAATAGTGCATGTTCTTTACTATGGAGCTCCGGCTATCTCCTATTCTATTTTGTAGTAAAACCCAACAGGGGTATGAATATACTATTTTTATAATAAAAGCTGATAACTAAATTTTTGAGGTTAAAAAATGCTGCTGCCTCCTCAATTGTTTGTTACTGATGTTGTGACAGCTAGAATTTTGTACATTCCTCAGCTGCCTCCGGCAGGACCCCCCTCCCCCCGGGGGATGGCTGTTTTGACTCACTAGGCTGACCCTCTTGCCTTTGTGCTCACCAGTCTTTCAAGTGCTTCTCATGATTCGAGTATTAAAAACTTACAGGGAATTTTACTGTAGATCTCTGTATATCAACAGTTCTTTCCAAGGTCGCTCAGTTAGAATCCACTTTGAGTAGTTGGCATTTAAAGTCTTAGAACATATCAAGAACTGCCACCAAAGTTCAAGTGCATGGAGCATGCTCATCTTAGAATTGATCCGGAAGTATAGTGATCCTCCTGGTGACCTCTTCCGTGAAGACACTACATTACTGGTACCAACAAAATTTAAAAAAATAAATGAGAGAGAGAGAGAGAGAGAATGGGGGGGGGGGGGTTACGAGACAGGGTTTCTCTATGTAACACTCCTGGATGTCCTAAAACTCGCTTTGTAGACCAGGCTGCCCTCGAGCTCACAGAGATCCGCCTGCCTCTGCCTCCCGAATGCTGGAATTAAAGGCATGCGCCACCACCGCCTGGGGAAATGTTTTACTCACTGTGTCTCCAAGTGACTGGGCTTTTCAATGCTGTACCTCTCTTCAGTTTTTTATTTTGAGAGGAGATTTTAGCTTTTATAGGGGCTTTTATTTTGAGAGGAGATTTTAGCTTTTATGGGGGCTTTTGAGACCTTTGGGCAAAAAGAGCAGCGGCGTGCGGGAAAGAAATGTTGGCAGTGAGGAGACGACAGGACCATTTGCACCTCTAGGAAAACAGGGAAGAGCTCGTCCAGGAGACAGCCGATAAACCGCTCATCAGCACCGGTTGGCATGTCTCCAGGTCAAGGGGACTTTCATTAGTGACTCGAACAGCCGCTGTTGGGTGCAAATTCTTGTTAAGTTTAGCTTAATAAGGATGGCTCTGGAGATATTTTATTCTTTCCAGCGAATGTTACCCTGTTAGTAGACACTAACAATTACTTTGAGTGACACCTGAGAGGCACTTACTTTACCCCTGCCTCATTCCTTCCCCCATGTTTGGACAAACCAGCGGATTTTACACGGGCACATTTCTTGCATGTGTGTATTGTTCTCCGGGACTCCAAGAGGGTTTAATGTGCAAAGCCATCGACTTTGGATGTCCCTTGCCGTAAGAAATTAGGATCTTTGTTTCTAGGAGTTCATCTGTTCCTGCTGTTTTCTTCTCCACCTTTAAAGCAAGCGTGCTGTGCTGGGGCAGTGATCTTGATGTGATAAACAGGGGATTATGACTTCAGGGGAGCAGTAGGCAGCAGGAGCAGGTGAGACTCAGATTGTTTACCTGCAGATGTTAGCACTAATAAGAGACAAGAAATAAAATGTGATTATGTAGGCAGTAGGGAGCAGAGATGCTTAGATTTTTCATAAGGAATCAACCACTTAAATGCCTGTCTATCAGAAGGTTAAAAGGAAGGTAGGTTTTTAAAGTGGCAGGGATGTGCTATTAGGGACATAGAGAATTGGAGTTCCACCCCCATCCTGAAGACATTGCAGCCAGAAGAGGCTGTCCTCAAACATGCCTGTGCACACTTCCCTCTAGAACTAAGACAGAGACACCATAGACTTCCCCTGCCACTGGAACACGCATGCTCTCTGAAACACTAAAGAAAGGGAGTGCTGTGCACTGCCTGCTTCAGGCCCGCGGCCCTTCCCTCCCTTTTGCTGTGGTTAGATAGCGGGCCTGCTGTTCTGCTTTTCTGACCACTAACAGGGTCTGGGGACTATTGTGATTGTTAGTGGCAGAAATGCAGACAAACTATTGCACTTAAACACACAAAGAACTGATGGCTTCTAATGTGGACCCAGTAACTCCAAGCGGAGAACTTTGCCTCTGATGTGCCTGGAGTTCAGATGGGGTCACTCATACCTCCCTCTGCCCTTCTTGGGATGCACTTTCCAATGCTTCCTTCATTCTCAAGTAAAGATGATCACTGGCAGGTACTACTTTGTTTATTTCTTAGAATTATAATCTAAGAAAACGTTGTGCTGTCATCTCAAAAACAAACAAAAAACACAGAAATGACTCTGTTATCACCTGGCCTGGATCTAGTGCCCACTCAGAGAGGACAGTTTACTAACTACCCAATAGAATCGCAATGCCAGGATAGCAATGCCAGACAGGATCACTACAGGGCAGCCAAATGAAATAGTCTGTCCCTACAATGAACTAACTGCACTTTCCCTCTTTATTCTCCAGAAGCACAGTTTACCCAGAGTCAGATCTCTTACTATTACTACTGAACTGACTCAGTGATCTGTCAGTATTTGCAGATTTGTATATGTAGGAATACATCTGTCTCAGTACAGGCTCTTCTTTTATGTCTCTGTGAATATGCCTCGCCATGGATACCAGTTCAGAAGAAAGCTGGAAGAGACAGGCTGACTTTCAACCAGACATCAGAATTTTGAGTTTGGCAAAGGCTGCAAGGACTTTCTAGGCTCTCTTGTTTTTTAGGAGAAGCTGGTTACAGTCTTTGTGTTACAACTCGGAGCCCTCACAGCAGCCTCTCTGGCTGTATCTTGTTTGTCGGCCATGCTGATTTATCTCTTCTTTAAAGCATAAGGCCAAAAGGACTTCCAGTAATTTGCTTTGTTTTAGAAATTTGAGTATCTCTTATCCATAACACTGGGCGGCCAGGGCGGCCTACCTAGCCACTCTTCAGCCGCTCCAGCTTCTTGACCTCCTATTTGATTCCTATCTTTAGTGCACATCAGTTTCCCCTAGTATTGTCCCCTAAAGACATAAGCAGAGGACAAGGTCAGAGCAGTCAGTTGTAGTCCTTATTAGGGGCTTTGAGAAGAGGCTTTGGGGGAAGAAGTTGGAACTAATGGCTGTAATGAAATTTGGAGTTGGGTTAAAGATCTCATTTCTGTGGGAGATAGTTTACCATTCAATGCAGGTGTGTTCGGTGTCTCCCCGTTCACTACAGTTGTGTTCAGTGTCTTCCCATTCAATACAGATGTATCTGATGCACCTTTACGCAGTTTGCATATCATAATGGCAACTATTATTAAAGCTCTGCTGATTCCTTCAGCAGAAAAAGCCATGAGACTTGTTCTCAGGGAACATGCAGAGAAGGAGGGGTCACAACTCTAAGCATTGAATTAAGAAAGTGGTCTATGCACATGAAATAGTAGAGTAGAAGAGATATACTGTAACTTTTATTTGAACTGATGCATGGTTTTGAACTCTTCTCTGAATTTAGTAATGATGTACAAGGTTTTAAAGAATTTTTAAAAATCATTTGGTATATTTTATTTCGTATTCATGGGTCACTTCACAGTGTTACTTCTAACTTTCAAATGTTGCAAACTGGAATTTTACACAGTTTCTTGGTAAATGATATTTTTCATAAATTTAAAGATTTTTCATGAAATAATATAGGTTAAAGAAAACATTTTCTACTAGTCTTAAATATGATTCTTAAGACTATGTTAACTAGTTTCAGATGTGTCGTGTTCTCTGACTAAAACTCAACCCTTTTAAAGAAAGAAATTGTGTAATTAGCAGCTAATTGCTTTGGATAGTTTGAGTCTTTCAAGGAGATAATTCAAAGGACAGAGAAATTAAATGTTCACAATGTTCTTTAGGCATATGTAATCTCTTTTTACAATATCACCTAAAAACAGGCCTGGCAATGTAAAAATAAACAGAGACCAGCATTGTTTTTGTACAATTTAAATAATAGTACTTAAAAGATTTTTAAATGCACATCCATTTCTTCCATGGATGTAGTTTTGTTGAGTTTTGAGATGTAATGTCAGAGGGAACCAATGAAACTCTGGAAATGAAGGTTATTTGGTCCCTCCAGGTGGTATCAGACGGGTGGCCACCTACTGATCACACAAGAGGAAAACGAGTGTTCCTCATGCTTCATAAATATCATACATGATCCAAATTACTTATTGGCATAATTAAGAATAGTGTAGAATTGTGCAGACAAAAAGAGTCTTGGTTGGCATGGGCTCATTCTTTGTCCTTTGAGAAGTTCAGGTCATGGTGGACAACTTACCTTCTTCGGGCTTCTTTTAGGATATATATAAATTAGAATGTAGGACTAGTTTTCTCTAAGACTTTTCTAGCACAGAAGTACTGTTTCTTGAGGTTCTGGTTATCTATAATTCTTCATTTTGTAGATGTGACGGCTAACGAGTATGCTTTTAAGTGATAATATTCTAATGATTTATTTTGATGATGAAATCTTGGGCCACGAGATTAATGAGTTTAGGAGCTGTGAACTGCACAGGTTTACGTAGCACCTTGAGCTAGAAGAGTCTTTCTGCCTCTCTCCTGTGTTCACTGAGGGAGGTTGGTAGGCAGGGTGGGGCTAGTGTACAAGAGTGCAATTTCAGATCATTGTCCTCTTTTTCTCCTCTCTTAACTAATATTTCTTTTTTTCTTTTCTTATTCTTTTTTTTTTTTTTTTTGGTTTTTTTGAGACAGGGTTTCTCTGTGGCTTTGGAGCCTGTCCTGGAACTAGCTCTGTGGACCAGGCTGGTCTTGAACTCACAGAGATCCATCCGCCTGCCTCTGCCTCCCGAGTGCTGGGATTAAAGGTGTGCGCCACCATCGCCCGGCTCTTTTCTTATTCTTTTTCTTTGAGAAGACAGCATATTTTTTCAGCTATCTGGCTCCAGCTAGAAAGATTCACGAATCCTAAGGAACTAGTTAGCTAAAGTATGTGTAAAGTGTAAGAACCCATATGAAATGTATGGTTCTTGGGGGAAATGTAGATTGCACACTTACCTATAGTAGAGGGGAAATCTGCAGAGATCAATAGCCAGATGTGACCATGTCCCCAGTACAGAAGGGGTTTGTGGAGACGTTCTCCCCAAATCTAAGGACCAGATAAGGAAGACATCACCTAAAACACTAGTGAGGAAAGAGAGGAATATGAAAGGAAGGGGCCACTTCTGCCCTTCACACCTGCAATGACACGAGCTTTGGACATCCATAATCATGGCAGGGATTTCAAAAGAAACCTCAAACTTTGGACCAACTTTGCTGCATCTGTGCTTTGATTATGCCCAGGGAGTTAAATAGAGAAAAAGATTTACCTGTGTAAGAAGGCAGGCTTTATACAATGCGCTCTTACTTCATTTGTCCTTTCTAGGCTTCAAATATGTGTGGAGAATATGCTGGTAGTGAGAGGGACACAGAGAGTTCAGGCCTCAGAGCAGCTCCACTGGTGGGTGCAAGCCTGTTGGCACCGTCACTGCGAAGGAGCCAACAGCGAATGGCTAGGAAGAACTAAGGCTAGAGCAAGCTCATAGCTTCAGCCCCTGAGTTGAAAGTGGAATGTACAAACCAGAAGTTTAGATAGTGTTCTAATGTTAGGAGCACATTTGGAACCCAAGGGCCAAGAAAGATGGGAAGCTGGATCAGATAGACAGGCTGGCCTTCAAAATACCAAGTGGAGTGAAGATTGACAGAAACTTCCATAAGGCCCAACACAGTGCACAGCCTCTTCACAAGTGCTTCTGCCTACACTTGCATTATTCTTTCTTCCTAACTGTGGCAAGTTGTTCTCTCCTTCCCTAAGGAAATATGAACAGGATGGGAAACCAGGATGTGGGGTGGGGTATAATATGGAGGTGTGATGCATGGCACTGAGAGTTTAGTAAGTAAAAGAAAGGCCATTTCCGATGTTTTGAATAACCTCTTACTATAGGAAACAGTGGTAAAGACTCGGACATGGAGATGCTGTGCTGGGCTCAGTTACTATAGGATCATCTTAGTCGATTCTGAGAACATGGAAGGAGGAGAGGCGAGGGGAAGGCAGACTGACTGAGTCTTTATCTCCTGGTACTTTGGAATTCTCCACAAAAAAAGATAGGTACTTCCCTAGCCTCACTAGTAGGATGGGGTTTGGGGTTCGGATTCGGATTTTCGCATTAGAGAAGCCATGCCATTGCAGTTGCACTTGTGACTTGGTACAGTGAGAGGAGTGTGGGTCAGCCTGTAAAGTGTTTGACTGCACTTGTGGGTTGCTTGGTGACCTTTGTAGTTTTGTTTTGAGCTGCTGTCAGAAACATAATCATTTTTCTTTGTGAAACAAATTATAACATCTACAAAGACTGAAGAAGATAGGATAATTTTAATAAAATATTATCTTTCTTTTTAATGTCAGTGGGCTTTTCAAACCATTCATTGCTTATCTAACACATCACTCAAAACACTACAGTTGAGTAACTTTTCTAGTTAGTTTTTCATGGTCAGAGTAAAGCTACAGGGAAGAGACTTTTCCATTCTATTTCTGTAGCCCAATTTTAGAATTCTTTTCTTTTAAAATTAAAGTTAGTTTGATTTGTATTTCATTATTTCAACAGCTTCAAATTTATTTTATTTATTTGTTGTATTCCCAAGAGGGAAGACTGTTCTGAATCCTAGCATCAAGCATCTACAATCTGAGTAAAAATACCAACTTCTAACTGCATTCCACTTAGATATCGACTTTAATGTTTGTCTTCTCATTAAAGCTTATTTATGTTTAAAATGCTGACCTTTCAGGATGTACACAAGAATGCTCTGAAACAGAGCTTCTCAACACTGGCCATGAAACCACTGTCTTGGGCTGACAAATGGATTGGAAATAAGCTACCCAACACTGGGAATGGGCCATTAATTTTAATCAAAGTTGATGCAGGAAGGCCAGTGGGATGCATGACAATGTCAACAGCCCAGTAGGTGTTAAGAGACCACTCGGCCTTCCTTGTTACTTGGTTGAGCCATTAGTTGAGGTTGGGTGAAGACAGAAAGCCATGCTCGGAATTGAATGACCAGGTCACTCCAAAATCTAATGGAGAACTCCCCGTTTCAGAGATCACATTGTAATGCCATTAGAAGTCAAGGACAGCATTTAGAAGATACTGGGAGGCTTTTTTTTGTTGTTTTTTAATCAAGCACTTTGCTAGTTTTCCCAACTAGAGTTCCTATTTCCCTGCTTTCTTCTGTTCCAAATGGGGATCATTGATATTTACAGAAGAAACTGAAAAGATAGGGAAAATATCTTCAAGCCTATTTGCTTTTTAGAAGTGTATACTGCAGACTGTCAAACTCTGAACTGCAAGAAACAGTTGTATATCCAAGGAATTAAACAAGGTAACTAATTGTGCTGATCTCGCTTTCTTTCTCCTTATGTATGGGAATAGTTTTATTAATTGAAACTAGAGTTTCTCGATTGTTTTAAGAAAGCATTTATTTCCTGATTGCGAAGGCCCCTGTGCTTCTGCCTTACTGTAAACTGTCACTGTTGACTGCTGACACTAGCGGATCCCTTTCCTTCCCTTCAGTAAGTATATTTATTTTGAGAATTTTCAATTACCAAAAAAAAAAAAGGTAGCTCCTGACAACTTAGATTAATGATGTTTATAATAAAGACATAAAAATGCAAAAAGGACAAAGAAGCATTCTTGTATCTCTGATTCAGGTTTGGGAAGAAATTCATTTATTCTGACACGGCATTGCACGCGTAAGAAAGACACGTATGGCTGCATTAGTAATTTTTACACATATTTAAGAAAGAAAAGCAATTATATTGCTGTCTTTTTAATGGACTGCCGCAATAAATGATGGTGTTTGTTCTTCCTGCAGATGAAGATCAGCTCCGTGCAAAGGGCTATGACAAAACACCAGACTTCATTTTACAGGTGCCAGTTGGTAAGTCCTTGAGCTTGATTCGCATTTGTGTAGAGAGGGGGATTTTGTTCCCCACGTGTTACTATTAGCAGATGTTTTTAGAGTAACTTATCTTTATAACACCATGTTGAAATGGGTAAAACTGTTGGCAAAGATTATCTTAAATTATATCATAGGTGGTTCAGAAGCAGCCTGCGCCTCAACACTTTTCCATGTACTTGAGGAATGAGCATGCCTCCTAAAGGCATTTGTTGAGATGCCATTTTCAACTCATTTCTCTGAAATTTGAGTATTTAAAACACAGTTTTGCCAGACCTCCAGGCCCACTTTGGTCTCCTGGCGACACATCGCTGTCAAGCTGCAGAACAGCATCCTGAGTACTAAGAAAGGGAGTTGTGAAGAACGGGGTGAGGGTAACGAGGATGGCAGAATGAGCTTGTGGCACCAGTGTGCCTGGCAGTGAGCTCACACACGTGGCTAAACCTTTGCTCATTAATGTGAAGCATAAAGAGGCCAGTGCACAGCCGAGGCTTTTCAATCTTCCCCTTCCTTCGTCGTGATTAGTAATGCTTTGTCCCTTAGCTGTGGAGGGGCACATAATTCACTGGATTGAAAGCAAAGCCTCATTTGGTGATGAATGTAGCCACCACACCTACCTGCATGGCCAGTTCTGGAGCTACTGGAATAGGTAAGGTCCCATTATTTTTCTCTTAAGATAAACGATACTCAGCTGAAGTCTCATTAGAAAAAAATATTTTGTTTAGCTGGTAAAAATGCTAGGAGCCTTTTTTTCCCTAGTAAATATAGGCTCTGATTAATGTATTCATTTCAGATAATTTAAACTTCTCTGCTTTCATAATGTTGCTTCATTTTTTAAAACTTAAAAATCTGTGCTTAAGGTCAAAACTGGTATAGTCTATTTCCTGCTTTACGGTGACTACATTAGTGTCACCTCAGATCCAGATGACAAGCTGTGGTGCACAATACGGTATAGACACTGGATTGTTATCCTTTTCATGGGGAATTTATGCTTCCTTTTCGACTATAAAAGTTAATTTATTCTCTGTCTCTGAAGACAGTATCCAAACCATATGAAAAATGGAAATAATTTACATTGCAACAGTAGCAAAGAGTTTACCTACCAATTTCTGTAACCATCTTGATGAGACTGCAGTCTCCACAATTAATGGCTGTGGGTGGAAACAGATGTATCAACTACCTGCTGTGGGCCTGGACCCGAAAGTTATTTCAGTTAGTCCTTACAAAGAGGTTACACGTGTGTGTGTGTGTGGGGGGGGTGCTTATGTGTATGCATGTCTATAGTACACAGGTTCGTGTGAATATATGCAGGAATATATACATAGATGTGAGCCACTGGATGGTCTTCCAGATTGATTAACTCAACACTTTATTTGTTGAGGCAAGTTTTCTCACTTAGACTAGAGTTCACTGATTCCAGCTTGTCCTGGGGAATCTCATCTCTATCCCTCCTCCCCCAATTGCTGAGATCCAGGAAACAATCATGCCTGCCTGGCTTTGACGTAGGTGCTGGGGATCGAATTCCAGTCCTCACACTTGTGCAGCAATACTTTTCCACTGAGCCATCTTCCCAGCCAGGAAGTTTCTTTTATCCCCATTATAGCGATGAGTGGACTGAACTCAAAGGAAGGAAGTAGTGGTGTGCTACTCTGCTATTCTCAAGGCCTGCACCTATCACACTCCCCATCCATTCCGTTTCTGACTTAAGTCAGTATCATCTGCAGTGCAGCTGCCGACTCCTTGGCCTTTTATGGTTATTTTCATGAACACAAGAGGTGGGTCAACCTTTCCAGATTGACTGTGCTTCTGTCGTTGGCCAACAGTAAGGACACAGTAATAAGATGACACATGCCTAGATGAGCAAGGAAGGAGATGGTAGCATCTGCAGGCAGCGGTGTGGGTCTGGGTGGGAGGCTATCGGATTTGGCATTATATTGTTACTTAGCTTTACAAAAGGCCAGCAGATCTCGCCCGTGGCAGCTGTGCTAAACTACGCCTTCTCTTCGCCATGGTAACAGTGATCATGACAAAATGCTGAATGTAATGGCCTTCTTGATTTTCTTGTGTAATTGTGCGTAGCATCCAAGCTTTGCTTTACAGGGATGGAGGAGGAAAGTGCAAAATGTTTTAGAAATCAATGCTGCTTCAGCGTTTCCTGTGTTTTATTCAGCCATTATTCAAATTAGCAGTAATGTGGCAAATTGAATTTTAGATTCTTAGCGATTTTCTGATGAGTTTGAAATAGTAAAGAAAGCATCATTTTTGATAGTATAGGGAAAGCAATGACAAGAAAATCAAATCGCCTAAGTTCAGGTTACTAAAGAATTAAAAAGAATTGATCATGTGAATTACTGTGCATTGAGACTGAGTTCCCCTCTTCGGTACTGGATACATCTTTTCTGAAGAACAAATGGAAGTTCAATTTCAAATAAGAAGGCTCAATTTAAAATGCTAAACTCATATCTTCATTCTAAAAGAACTCAACTGTTGAGTGCCTCCTACGCAGCTCACACCAGTCAGAGAGAGACACATCAAATAGTCTAGTCGCCTCCAGGGGTAGCCTGTGGATTAATGACACGGCTGAAGGGAGCATGGGTGGTCAAGAATTTAATACAGTTTCTGTCCAGTTAGGTTGGGCTTTGTTCTGTGTTTGTTTTATTTTGTTTTGTTTGACACAGGTCATCACTATGTAACCTTGACTGCCCAGAACTCACCACGTAGGCTTCAAACTCCCAGAGATCCACCTGCCTCTGCCTACAGAGTGCTAGGGTTTATGACACACACCTCATGCCAAGCTCCTTTGTTTGTTTGTTTGTTTTGTATTATTATGTTGCTTTTATTATTTTTATTCATTATTGTACATAGAGTATTATTTTTTTACATACCTGAACATATTCTTTGGATGTACATTGGCAAAGCAGGCATAATTTATATGGAGCATGTTGCATAATAGGGAAAGTTAGCCTTGGTTTTAAATGTTCCAGATCATTCAGGGAAGACAAACCCTACAGATAGTCACCAGTGTTAGCAAATGTCTGCCGGTAACCAAAGGAACGCAAATAGTGCCAAAGTGTGCAGTGGAACACTGGGGCATTTACTTCAATACAAATGGTGCATTGTAGTAATGTAGTAATCGGAATAGATTTACCAGTGGCCCAGAGTTTGACCCCCAGCAATGTTAGCCATCTGTGAATGTTTGGAATCCTAATATTTTGTGAACATGGAACATAGAGCAGGTGATAAATTTCTCAGCAGTAGAAGAAATTCTTTCAAGGGTAGTTGAAATTCTTTCAGAGGTTAGCATTTGGACTAAACTGGTGTGTGTGTGTAAGGGGGGTCTCTAGTTAACAAGAAAACTCATGTGAATCTAATTGTCATACATTTCAGGGTAATGATTAGATTTTCATGTAAAAACGTTCAATTCATATATTAAGACAATTTTTTATAACCTCATTTTCCCATGCCAGTAATGGCTGAATTATGCTGACATTTTCATAAGAATTTTTTTCTTAATACAGGGTTCTTATTTAGCCTTCAACAGGTTCGAAAGTTGGTCATTTACTCCATCTTTACTTATTTATTATTTTCCCCATGACAGAGTTTCTCTGTCATGATGCCCTAGATGTCCTGGAACTCTCTCTGTAGACCAGGCTGGGCTTGAACTCACAGAAATCCACCTGCCTCTGATTCCTGAGTGCAGGGATTAAAGGCGTGCACCACCACCACCCCACATTCCATTTTTATTAAAACATTTGATTTTTTTTTTCTTCCATGATGTCTTTTCTTTTTGTGTTTCTTGCCTCTATGCCAGAAGTTTCCTTGGTCTTTTTCACTGGCTTTTCTTCTTGATCTCTGGGTCAAGGGACCCTAGGACTCAGTGCCCACTCTTCTGTCTACGTCCATTGCTTGATCCCCCAGATATTTCATTGGATCATGTGGTATTATATGCTACCTCTGTATTGGTTTCTGCTAGTGTTGACTCCCAGCCCTAACACTGACTGAGATGAATTTCTGCCTGTCCTTTATGGTATCTACTATGTGTTTTAGATTTAACATTCATAAAACTAAACAATTGTTTTTCCCTCAAACTTGTTATTCTTCTATTCTTCCCCAAGTCAGCTAATGGTGCCACAATTTGCACTCAGTTCAAAAATCTAAGTTGTATCATAGATCTATTAGCTCAGTTTTCACTGTGTCTCAAAGTGTGTATTTATTACCTTCTCACCTGCTCTTGCCTAAGCACCCATTGGCATGTCTTGGCCAAGTACTCTAGTTTTCAAAACTGATTTTCCCAGGTCCAGTCTTATAGGCCATTGGTCAGCTTTTCATATCCCAGTCTTGGAAAATGTCATATTGTATTTTTTCCTGTTCAAAACATTTAAGAGCCTTGCTGTCACATTTAAAGTAAAATTCCAACTCCTCTCATGTTCTACCTTGGTATTCAGGGCCCTCTGCATGATCTGCCCCCCCCAGCCCAATAGTAGGTACATACACCTAATACAGATAATAGTCTAATCCCCTAATAGCCCTTTTTATTTTTATGATTCCTATCACACCCATTCTCTTGGTTTTCCTTGAACCTTGTTCCTTGTTTGTACTTCAAAACCTACTTCATCCTTTTGCCTTCATGTGACATTCAGAACTCAGCTGATTTCCCGTCCGTGAAAGGACACTCTTGACCATCCGATCTAAGATGTAAACTCCTCAGTCAGTCGTGCCTCCTCACAGGACTCTAGCCCTACAGGAATGAGTGAATGAATGAATGAATAGAAAGTAGTGAAAAACTGCTGTATAAAACTTTTCAAGAACACATTCCATTTTATACTGTTATTTTTGAAATGTCTTCTCTCTCTCTTTGCTTTGATATCAAACTTTAGAAATTTATCTTAATTTGCCCTAATTCACCTTTTAGTTCTGCAATGCAGTCATGTTTTCAAAATAACATCTACTGTCTGAAAAACATTTACTGCTTTCTTAACCCCATTTTGGTATGAGCCTTGACTGATTCCTCAAAACGCTCCCTTCTGTCTCTCTCTAGTCAAATAAAAGCAGCATTTGGTCCATAATGCAACCACAAACTAGCAAGTTTCACCAGAAAAGATTTCTTTATAAAACCAACACTCCTCTTCCTCCCCCTCCTCCTCCTGTAGCTCCGAAGTGAGTTCTTTAACAATTAGGCCTGCGTTGTTAAGTTGACTTTCATAATTAAATTAAAGTTAGAGGAGGAAAGCAGTTTTGTAGTTGAAGGCCGGATTCTATACTTGATTCTAACCTGCTGCCGGACAGAGGAGCAGGACAATGAAGAACTTGGCCAAGAGAGATCCTCATGCTGTGGTGACCGGCGTCCAACAGCTGCCGACTAAGAACATGGCAGTCACACACAGGCTCAGGCTTTCTGCTGTTCTTGATGTCCCCAGGAGCACCAGTTTTAAAGGGGCACTGCTGTGGGATTCCCCTCTGTATGCTGTTGGGTGAGCTTTGCAGAGACCATCTAAGCTGACCACCTGGAATGACGAGGTTCCGTATGCTTGGACTTGATCTTTCGGGGTAGTCATTCTTGAAGGTATGGAAGGAGTCTTGGACTTGATCTTTCGGGGTAGTCATTCTTGAAGGTATGGAAGGAGTCTTGGACTTGGTCTTTTGGAGTAGTCATTCTTGAAGGTATGGAAGGAGTCTTGGACTTGGTCTTTTGGGGTAGTCATTCTTGAAGGTATGGAAGGAGTCTTGGACTTAGTCTTTTAGGGTAGTCATTCTTGAAGGAATGGAAGGAGTCTTGGACTTGGTCTTTTAGGGTAGTCATTCTTGAAGGTATGGAAGGAGTCTTGGACTTAGTCTTTGAGGGTAGTCATTCTTGAAGGAATGGGAGGAGTCTTGGACTTGAGTCCAGGCTGTGCTAGTCTCATGCATGCAAACAGCCGCCTGTCCTCCAGAGCCCCTTGTTTCCTCCTCAACAGAATAGAATTAATAATATCTGTCTCACCCTGTTGCTGTCAGTTATTTCATACCTGCGAAGCGCTTCCATACTTGCTGGCAGTCAACAGATATTAATTCTCCCCTGTCTTTGTCCTGTGTGTCACTGTCTGGTGAAATTTAAAGGTATTCTCACTACACAGTGTGAATCGCCTTCTTTGACAGATAAACTCCTTAGGTAACTTTAACGTTCAGCTTGGCTGATGTCTCCTAAGGAAAGCTCAGTGCCTTCGGAAGGACACATTCCTCTATCCTGCTGATGATTCCATAGCAGTTATCAAACATTATAATTGGTGTTTGCTTGTCACCCTCTTCGCGTTAATACCATCTAGTTGTTTTATCTATCTTTAAATGCTCAGAGATTGGCAGAGTGCCTGTCACACAGTAGGTGATCAGTGCATAGTTATTCATTGCATGACTATGTGATGGATATACTCATACTTAATAGGCAACAATAATTTAAATCAACTGTTAAGGATTATATAAGACGTAGTGACATTAAACCATAATTGGTTCAATTTTTTCTTGAGAATGCCATCCTCAGGACAGTGGAAAATATCTCAATTCTCTAAAACATTTTTATATACTTTATAGATGAACAAACTTTTACAACCCTATTTTAGAGAAGTATCATAACTATTTTATATGATTTTTAAAGCAGGCAATGAAAGGTAACCACGTGGCAAATGCATTTTGTAAAGTTTTTCAGATAAATATTTATAGTTGCTTGTTTTGCTTTGTTGAAATGGGATCTTACTCTGTAGTTCAGGCTTGCCTTGAGCCCCTGGTAATCCTCCTGTCTCAGCCCCTTGAGTGCTGGGATTTCAGTTATGGTCTTTCTCACCCAGCTTTACATTAGAAAAGGACTTCTCTGGTTTGTAGTTTTCCCCGGAATGCCTTGGAAACCAAGTAGAGGACAATTAGTGCTTTCTTTAGAGGTGAAAAAACAAATGGGATCAAGGGAAGGAGATGAATGGAAGCCTGTTTCCTGCATCTCCATATTTCAGTTATCCATCAAGTCAACAGACCTGAAATAAAATATTCTACCGTGCATGAAGATTTACAAGTTCAGATTTGTGTTAAGAATCCTCATACCCCTTAGTCCGAGACTGTTTGTAGCCGTCCAAGTACAGGGACCCCACTACCCTGCTTTATCCCTCTATTCACTTCACCTGAAAGGTATCAGTCATAACCCAGCCTGCACAGCCATGCCTCATGCACACTCCTGAAACCCTCACCCTCAGGCAGAGGTGTGCACTCCAATGGTTAACCCTGAGAGGGGTATTTTGGCTCCCTAATTAATACATTTCAATGCCCTTGTAGTGAAGAGTACCACCTAAAACAGGTTGGGAGACAAAGGTCATGTTGCTTTGGCCCTGTAGAATCCTCACTGTGTGAACTGGATGTAGACAGAATGGGCCCAGAGCATCTGCTCAGTTTATGTTCCTGGCACGGACCCGTCTCGACTGGGTCCGAGGGACAGTATCAAAGGAAGCAAGGTGGACATCTTCCAAAGCTCTTTTGTGTCCTGGCTTTGAGGTCTGTGGAGATGAGCACCAGAGGAAACAGGACCTTAATCACATTGTTGTGCTTCTACAGAGTAAGAGCTAGGTGACATCTGTCAGAGTTTTGAACGTTTGGCTCCAGAGAGTCTACTCTCCTACAGGCAATGCTAAGCTAATACCTTCTGCCACAGAAATTGATTTGAGTTCATTTCTTCCCTCTCAGGGCTTTTTACAGATCAGTTATTTGTTCAATGGTCTGGTTGATTGCTTTCTCTGGTCAAAGATAGCCTAAGAGGAGGCTTTTGAAACAAGGCCGCCAGGCAACCAGAATTCAAGAAGGTATGTTTCAGAGGGTGGCCCAAGTTTTCTTGTATTAAGATACTTTCAGGAAGCCCGCAATTAGTCAAATCACAGATTTCCAGTTATTTCAGTCTTGTTAAAAGCCAGGCTGATCACATCTGTCGTAAGTCAGAGTTTGTGCCTCAGCAATAGAAGCTCATGCAAACCTTCAATTACGGCAGCCTCAGAAGGCGCTGCTGCGGTACACTAACGAGCAGTCATCAGCACCAAGAGACAGATTGACTAATAATTAGCCAATGCGCTGGAGAGGACTTCTGTGAAGGTAAAATATAATAATTTGCCTTTCCATCTCTCATAGAGGAGTTGCTTGTGAGATATTGACGTCCCATTGTTCGACAAACACTGGACACTGTTATTACCTAGAACAACCTCAAAATATTTGATAACGATGAGGAAAGTGTTTTCTGTGTACTTAGTACCTTCATGAGAATGTTTTCTCAGAATAGTCAAACCATTTCATCTGCAGCTGGAATGTAAATCATCGGGCTTTCCCCAGCAAGGAGTTTGCACAGCATCATCCTTCATGGTTTGATGTGAGGACTTAAAACAGAGCTGAGCAAAGAAGTGGAGACGGAGTCTTAGGCCTTTCAGGTGGGGTTTGCAACAAAGACGTGGTTGTTGCAAGTCTAGGAAGAGTTTACACAAAAGATTAAAAGGAAAGAAAACAAGACTTCTGGGAAATGTCCATGGGTCACGGTTTCTTTACCTGGGTGCCTATGTGTCTGATTGCTACCTTGAATCATGTTGAAGAGCATTCTGAGGGAGACGTATTGAGCAGCTTCACCAATCCAGGGAAGAATGCAGTGTTGAAACGATAGCTCTTCTTGCTGACCCCATGAAGTGGAGTTCATCTGTGTCATGCAAGGTTCAGAAATGTTATGTCAAACCAAATGAACAAAGAGAGAATTGAGTGGCCATCAGAGAAAGCAAACATGTCATTCTGATCTAGCCACACTGAAAGGTGAGAGAAGGGTGACAGTCTGCTGATGGAAAGTGACAGCTACAGTGGCGTTAGATCCAGCAGCCTAGCACCTCGCCATGCATAGACCCTTTCTGTAGTAAATTCTAGAAGCATGAAGATCAGGTTGAAATGGATGTAAACTTCACCTTGTATTCCTATCACATGGAAAGAAAGCATTTTGTCCACGTGGATACACACTTTATTCTTGGAGAATGCTTTCATTGCCATGGTAGGGTCTGGGTGTGGCCACTCTTTCTTTGGACCACCAGCTCCCAAATAATGACATGGAGACTTTTTTTATTATTCTTGGTCTTAGCTTAACCTTGTTCTCAACTAGCTTTGAAAGCTTAAATTAACCCATTTATATTAATCTATGCTCTGCCACATAGCACGTTACCTCTCCTCAGTACCGTAAATCTGACTTCCTATACATCAGGCTGGACAATTTCCTGCATGTCAAATTCTTTCCCAGAGTTCCCATCTCTCCCCTAAGTCCCACCTATCCTCTCCTGCCTATCTACCGGCTGTTCAGCTCTTTATTAAACCAATCAGAAAGTGCCTTAGGCAAGTGATGAAGGACAGAGCCACACCTTCACAAAGCAAACAAATAGATTATCCTGACTTCTGGGCCCTGGAAATTTATTTTATTTTGAAAACCTTAGATAGTATTGTTAGTCCGTACCTAGCATTGAAGTACTGACCTGGCCTAGATTTTCTTTTTTAATTATGTATATATGTATGAGTATGTGAATGTGAGTACAGTGCCCATAGGTTCAGAGATGAGCTGCCCAACCTGAGTACTAGAAACCAAAAGATCTCTGCAAGAGCAGTGAGTGTTCTTAGCCACTGAGCCATCTCCTCAGCCCACCAAATGGAATTTTAAGTAGGAGTAGGAATCTTATCTATTAGGACACACTGGTTCCAAGCAGCAAATGTGTTATTCCACAGGCATGCCAGCTCTGTCCTTAAGTGGTTGACAAGTGAGGCTTGGTGTAGTTAATTCCAGAGACAACACCTAAACCCTGGCCTTCTGTAGTAATATTTAGTCTGTGTTTTAACAAATAAAGCTTGCCTGAAGATCACAGTACAGAGCTAAGCCACTAGAGGCCAGACAGTGGTGACATACACCTTTAACCCCAAGATTCAGTAGACAGAGGTAGATGGATCAGTATGAGTTCAAGGCCACCTTGGGCTATACCAGATTGATCTACTCTCAAACAGAAACAGAGCCAGGGGGTGTTGGCTCACACCTTTAATCCCAGTACATGGGAGTCCCATGCCTTTAATCCAGCACTAAGTAGATGGAGGCCTGAAGGGATATGGCTGGATGGAGAGAGGAATATAAGACTGGAGGAGACAAGATCTCAGTGTAGTCTTGAGATGCAGTCTGAGGATTCAGAGAGGACACAGTCTGAGGAGTCAATCCGAGGTCAGGATTGCCCCTTTGGTCTGAGCATTGGTAGATGTAAAAGGTCTCTCTAATGGCTGGTTGATCTGCTTCTCTGATCTTCAGGCAAGCTTTATTTGTTAAATATCACTACAGTCTTCCTATCAGTTCTGTAACTATGCTTTTTTGTTCCACCATGAAACTTGATGTAAGTCTTGGTGAGAAGTGTTGCATCAAGTACTTTATTGATTAATGAGTACACTAAGCTGAAGCTGAAAATCTCTCCAACACGAGAAGCCTGAGGACTCACCTCTGTGGATGGACAGAGTGAGCTGGGTAGTCTGTCTTTATCAAGAGCCTTGTGCTGTGTTCAGAATGAATCTGTAGAGTCGGTATAAAGCCTGTCATTGTGCCCACACATCCAGAATACAGTAATCCTAAGTTGTTGGGAGTTCAAAGCCACAGAACCAACGAGTTGTTTTCGCTATGATTCAAACATTAATTTCAATGATCAGCTTAAATTCTGGAAACTATTTGTTAGGAAGTATATATTTTTAAATGTTTAAGTAGTGTGTCCATTTTATTCTGATTAGTTTGCTACAAATAAAAAGGCTATTTTTTACAAGTAATTTTAAGAGAGCTTTTTTTCAGGTATAATTGACATAAAGTACCTGTATTTGAAATATACAATATAGTTGGATAAGTTTGACATGTATGTATACTCAGAAAAGTATCTCATGGTAGATGATGAGTTTGGCTAGCAGCCTTCAGAGTTAACAGTCTTTTTTCCTGGATGTCCCTTTCAAAGATCCCTGGCCAGGCCTCACTTCCTGCCTTTCTCACAGTTGTAGCCAACAGACGTCTGGGTTTTGTAACATCTTTCTTTTTGTTTTGTTTCTATTATTCTTCCTTTTCTTTTTCTTTTTCTTTCTTTCTTTCTTTAGTTAGTTAAGTAGGTACTTACTTACTTTTTGGCTTTGTTTTACTTTACTTGCTTTTATACTTTTTTACATTTGAATTTTCTGGTATTTCCTTTTAATGAAGCTATTATTCTTTTGTTTGCCTTTTTAAAAAAACACAACAGGATTATTTCAAGGTGTCTTCCTGTGGCTGAATTGCCAGTACATTTACTCAGCAAGCAATAACTTTTCATATAACTTGTGTTTTATTTCATAAATTTTGTTAATTTTGCAATAGTATTCATGGATACTGGAAATCCATGGTTTACTTTTTTGTTTAAATTCTTTGTCCAATTTTGATATTTAAAGGGTTATGGGTCTTATGGTATGATTATGACTTCCTCTTCAGTTTTCAGAAAATCATTTTCTGTTGTCAGTATTGTGAAGCTTCAGAGACAGTTGCCCAGCCATCTGGATCTGAGGTGCATTTGCTGTTCTGTTGCTGAAAGGTTTTATAACTATGAACTCAGTGCAGTAGATGTAGGAATTCTCTTATATATTTGTATTGATTACGTGAGCTTAGAACTTTGTCTTTCAGAGAATTTGTCCTTTTATCTAAGCGGTAGAATATACCAGAGTAAACTTGCTTAAAACACTCCCTTATTATTTTAATACTTGTTGACTTTTGTTATATCACCTTTGTTAGTCCTGCTGTTGAGATTTATATCTCTTCTTTTCCAGGTCAATCTGCCTAAAAGTTTGTTGATTTTTGTTCTCTTAAAAAAAAAAAAGAAAAGAAAATTTGCCCAGCTTATTTGTTTATGTAATGTTTACATAATTTCTTTCCCTTGTATTGGAGTCTATTCATTTCCCTTATGTTCCTTAATTTCAACTTCATTTTCTCCTTCCTGAGTTTTCTGGGATAGAAGAGCAAGTTGATAGATTGAGTTTTCCTTAGGGTGGGCATTTGGCTGTGCCCTCTTTCTGCAGTCCTCATACACTGTCATTCAAATCCATGTATTTTCTACTTTTATTGATTTTCTGTTGTTTTGGTTTGGCTTATTGAGGCAGTATCTTGTTATATAGCCAGGATCCCTTAGAACTCACTATGTACGTAATTCAGGCTAGCCTACAGCTCACAGTCCTCTTGCCGATAAATCTAATAAGGACTAGACTTGTAAGCATCCACCACCCTGCTGGCCCGTTGATCTCTCTTTTGACTCACAAACTATTTTGTTTCCCAATATTTGAAACACTGTTCTGTAGCTCTCTGTTACCGGCATCTGATTTTGTTCAACTGAGGTCAGACAGAAAATTTGAATTCTTTCCTATGTACTGGAATTGGCTTTACTGCCCAGACCACTGTTATCTCTTTGCTGTATTCATTGTAAAAGAAAATTATTTATGCCTTTGTTGGGTGATGTCTTGTGAATGTCAGATAAGTTTCAATTAGTTGTGAGCATTTTTCAAGCTTTGTATAATAATCTTCCCTTATTCAGAGTTTGTTTGCCTTGCTTTCTGAGACCCATGGTGTGATAGTAGGAAATAGAACATTTGAGAACTAACCAATTCATAAGTTTAAATTGTGGGCTCTTCTCTGTGGCCTGGTAAAATCTCAGCCATCCTCTCCATCTTGCCCATGCTGTGGCCCATGCCCCCTCGCCCAGAGCTGCCCCTTAGTTAATGGCAGGTCATCTCGACTGTTAGCTTGGTTGGTGAAGTACCTTGGTTTTTGTGACCAAGTAGCCCTTACTTTACTTAATAACGCCCCAACAATACAAGTGGAATGGTGTCAAAGAGGCATCAGGGCAGAACACGAGATAGGCTGACATGTGCGGCCATGCTGCAGGGTAGAAGGAAGCACTGTGCATATAGGCTTCAGTGCTCTGCTCGGTTTTCGGGCATCCTGCATCGTGAACACAGTGTCCCTTTCCATCTCTGCATTACTCACGGGTCCGGAATCCACCGTGTGTACCTCTATTCATTAGTTTTCTCGCTGTGACAGAGGAACTGACAGAAGCACTCCAGGGACTCGGGTTCAGCAGTTCAGTCCATCATGGCAGAGGGGTGTGGAGAGCAGCTCACATCATGGTAGACAGGAAGCAGAGAGAGGACAGGAAGGGCTTCCTGTAGGATATGCCCTGCAAAGACACCCATGGCGATCTACTTCTTCCAACCAAGACCCCCTCCTTGTGCAGCTTCCAGCACCTACAGTAGACACTTGAGACTTTGACTCTACCAGCAGAGCCGTCCTTTCCGTAAGTGAGAGTGCTTACCTAATCCTCCCCTAGAGACTTGCTTTTCTAATGTCCTACTGTTTCTCAAGCCACTCAAACCGTCAGTCACAGTTCACCAGCTCGCCGGCTCTGCCCCAGTCCTCTGCGCTGATAATTCTGGGTGGTTGTTCTTCCCATTCCCCCCACTACAGTTTCTCAGTTAAGGAGCCACTGGGCTCCTCACTCTCTGAAAACTGTCTCTTAAGTAGTAACTGGGGTGATCAGTGCAAGCACCCCTTCTTTTCTAGTCCTTCATGGATCACCCCATGTCTCACTCGTGCTCTTCTCGCAGAAGAGAACTGGATGCATTCTAGCTTATAGAATACGATTTCCCAAGTCAACAAGCAAGTAGAGTGAGTCAGAGGCTTGCCATTTGCCATGCTCAAGATAAATTAAATATCTGAATGCCTTATACCCATTATACAAGCCATCTGCCTGCTGTCCTTGGCCCCTTACATTCCTTCAGTCTATTCTTTAAGATTTGTATGAATTCCATTCCATTTCACTCCCTCTCCTACCCCGGTCACTGGCACTCGGATGTTTCTTGGCTTTGTTCTCTATTATTTTCCACATACATTCTGCACTATGCTTGATAACCCTTGCTTGCTTTTCTTAAATTCCTTTTTCCATTACCTTCCTGTGTGTTGTTGGCAGCTGTGGTGATTACCACTCCCCCAGTTTTAATTTAGTGTTACACCATACATAATATCTCATTCAAGTGACAATAAGTTTAAAAATTTATCAGGGACTAAAGAGAAGGCCCAGCAGTTAAGAGTACTTTGCTGTTCTTGTAGAAGACCTGAGTTTGGATTCAGCACCCATGCCAGGTAGCTCACAACCATATATAATTCCAGATCCACTGGGTCCAACGACCTCTTTTGGCCCTTGAGGTTACCCACACACAGATACACATGCGCACGTGCACACTCATACACTTAAGTAAAAATAAAATATAACTTTAAAAAATGCTTCAATTTAAAGCAAAGTCCCTTCATTTAGTAAAGAGAATCATTTAAGGATCCCTAAAGTTCATAAGCTAATGTAAACAAGATTCAATCTCGATCTTCCTTGATGGCACCAGCTCTGGTCATTTAAGGGCGCTCTGGATTTATTATAGTTAGGAAAGTGAGGCCATTCTTTGTGGGTAACAGGCTGCTAGGTAAAACAATAGTGAGCTCCACACTAGCTTGTAATGTTTAATCAGTCCTCTCATTGCCTTTCATTAAATGGGAAATGAATATCTTCACCACTAAAAATTCCTCTTGCCACAAATGCAAGCAAACAGCTTTATTTGTACTAGCAACATTGGTGTGTGATTAACCTTTGTAGATTTTTGTTGAGTTCCCACATAGAGGTGATAGATTGTGGATCTTGAAGCATACAAAAGTAAGCAAAGTTCAATCATGTCTTCAAGAAGCTTAATTCAATATGATCAGAAAACATGTACATACATCATAGAAGTAGCTAATAGTGAGCCCTGGCTATGCCGAAGTGCAGGCTTCTGTACTTACAAGTATGGTTTGCTTTGTAAGCCTCATACTTAGCCTGTGATGGAGATGGCCATGTTGTATCCACATGTAGTATAAGAGCACCAGAGCCGGGCAGTGGTGGCGCACGCCTTTAATCCCACCACTCGGGAGGCAGAGGCAGGCGGATCTCTGTGAGTTCGAGGCCATCCTGGTCTACAAAGGGAGTTCCAGGACAGGCTCCAAAGCTACAGAGAAACCCTGTCCCGAAAAAAAAAAAAAAGCACCAAAGCAAGAAGAGGATTAGTACATGGGTCAAAAGCACAGAGAAAGCTCAGGGAAACAGTGTACTAGAAATGTGGTCTGACCAGGTCCTGACTTTTGAATGGGTTTTCTTGTAGCAGTGCTGAGAGTGGACAGAGATAAGAAGCTGAAGGTTGAAGTCACTGAAATAATCTGTTAGTTCTCAAATTATCATGGCAGCCATGGAAATAGAAAAGGACTGCAGAAGCACCAAGAAATGGTAGCAATAGAATTCATAGAATTTGACAAGTATCGTCAGTGTCAAACACAGTATCAATAAAAATATTGTATCGAGGGGAGTGAGAAAAAGATAATTTGGGGGTTTTAATGTAGCTGTTAGGGAGAATAATCGTGTTATTAAAGAATTAATAAGTGGAAAATAATGTCCATTAGCAGTCACTTAAGTTGAGCTGCTTAGAAATGTCCTGAGGCAGCTGCTCTGCGGGAAGGGTTCCGAGTGACGGGAAGAGACAAGTTGACTAAGGGACAATCTGCAGTGGAACAGTTGTGATTTTTCACAGGGGGAAGAAATGTTTTTAGTTTCGTGAATATGGAAAGAAAGGAGATACGTGCAACATGGCATCAACAATACAGATTAAGGAACTGATTGGCAGTATTGATGACTCTCAAAGCAGGTAAAATTATCCCTAAACTTGCCTACTCCCAACCTCCATCTCCCTTACATTCGAACATTTATAGAATCATTTCAGCCTAGTTGCATGGAATCACACTTTGGGGCAGTTAACCTCGCCTTGCTTCCCACTGTGAGTTATGTGCATTCGAAAGTTATACCAAAATGTACGAACCTGCAGCTTTTAGCAATCACATTTGAAAGCAGCCTTGGGAGTTGCATTTGTCAAGCAGCTAGGAAAACCATTCGTGCATACCCTGCATCCAAAGCTCCATCGCAGACCAAACATAAAGGACTGAAAGGTCATTCTTCTTCCTGCGGCGAGATGTTTGTTGATGTATTCTGACATGCCAGCACAGCGCTGAAAGGGTCTGACCTTCCTCCCACACCCAGGGACTCAGGTTGGGCTGGGATACCTGACATGCACTGCTTTTCTGTTTTCCTTTCTCTTCCATCAGAAATCATGTACTCACAGAATGCTCCTTTCTTTGCAGAAATAGTCAAGAATTTAAAGGCATGTAAATGATTGCTTTGAAAATTTCTCTTGCTCTTTTATTTTCCTGGTTACCATAAAGCTAAAAGCCTCTTCTGGAACTATTAATGCTTTTAATTAAAAAAATTAAATTAGTTTTTCAAAATGACAAATGCGAATGGAGTGTTAATAGCTAAACCCTAAACAAATGAGGGCTGTGTGCTATAATATGTTTGATAGTTTCTTTCTCTCTGCTGTAGAAGGCAAGGTTTGGGGCTGCCTCTAAAGTAGAAGATCGGTGGGCACAGGCCAATCCTAGGGAGCTTTTGAAGTAATTACCTTCGAGGTCTGTCACGTGCTGAAAGGGTGAAGAG
The DNA here is from genome assembly GCF_037038515.1 of Microtus pennsylvanicus. Classification (NCBI taxonomy): domain Eukaryota; kingdom Metazoa; phylum Chordata; class Mammalia; order Rodentia; family Cricetidae; genus Microtus; species Microtus pennsylvanicus. The sequence continues at coordinate 94,032,425 of NC_134580.1, forward strand.
TGGGAGAGAAGCTCAAGCTCTGTCGAAAGAGTGAGGGGGAGTGCTGGTTGGATGGATGCCTACATTATTTCTTACTTTACTATCATAGTGTATGGAGGCAGGAAGAACAATGTTTACTGTTAATGACCTTGTAAACCTTAAAAATCCTCAGCTATCCCCAGAGATATGCTTGCTGTCTCCACAGCTGGTCAATATGAAACAAGTGCAGTAATACCACACACACACACACACGCGCGCGCACCGCTGCCACCACCCCCCATCGCAAGCCTTTAGATTGCACCTTGCGAAGTGTTGAGTATTTTATGTTGTTTGTCATAATATTGGGGAGAAATAGTATTCAGTGTATCAGAACTATTTTCTACAACTGTGTCAACTGTCTGCTAGATGAGACAAAGATGTTTTCGTCCATGGGAAGTAAGTATTTTAACAGGATAACTAAAATTAGAACTGAAAGTTTGAGGTGTCAAACTGTTGTAAGTATTCCCTTGTTTTGCACAGAAGCACCCTGACAGCTATCTATTTTGATTGAGCCATTTTTCATTTAATTTTCTCCATGATTTCAAATGTTTTCATGTCCCTGGAACCACTGCTCACCACCAGCTGGGCCATGTTCTCCCTCTGTCCTCCTGATAGAAAGGCCTGGCTTCAATTTCTCTGGTTCTTCCTGTTCAGAGCAAACCTGGGAGTTGATATGCGAGAACTGACCCCCACATCCTCCTCTACCTGTGCAGGGCTGTGGAGTCACCCCAAGCCACCTTTAGCTTTCAGGATTTTATGTAGCTTTCCAACTGACTTTTATATCTGACATTGTAGATACATTTCTCATAGCAAAGAATAAGAATAATTGAACGTTCATCTTTTCTCTCTCCTGCTGGAGGGTTCATTACGCTTAACAGTGCCAAGTTTTCTTGCTGAGACTCAAGAGGCCAATCTTCTTTTTTCTAAGCTTTGTCTATCCAATGCCCATCTTGTTTCTCACTAATCACTTGAATATTCAGGAAAATCCAAGTGAATTATAGTGGGGTCCAGCTTCAGATGAATGCTTTCTAGTAGAAGAAATGATCTTTTAACTACATTTTGTTAGTAATTAAATGTCTCTACCCTTCTTGCTTCAGATTCACAGGCAGAAATTAACCCGTTTATAGCATTATATAGATTCACAGGCAGAAATTAACCCATTTCTAGCATTATGACCTTCTGTCTCTCTCTTCTTCAGAAAGTATGATCATAAAGACTGTCACACTGCCAGGTGGCTGGCCTGCTTTTATACACTTTTAGTAAGTTTTTTTTTTCATTGTTGTGAGGGGGGAAATTTTTTATCAATTATTTTTAAAAGCAATAATTCATTATAGTTGATCATAAATGTCAAGAAGCAAAGACCCAGCAGAAGCATTTTGTCACTAATCATGCTGTTTCTCTTCTAATTAGTTAATTTACATTTTACAAATTAAGGGTAAAATTCAGACAGAAGATAACATCATAGCTTTAACTGACCTATATTTGTATCTGCCAAATTTAACTTAATTAGAAATGTGGATGCTGTTTGTTTTATCTGTCAGGAAAGCTCATCTTTTGCTTATAAAAAAAAGAATAAAAAAAGTAGACGTACTTTTTTTCCCCTCAGCATTTATCATCTAAATAATAGTCTTGCCAAGATGGCAGCCTCATAATAAACTCTTTTCAGTGGAGTGATGGGTAATGAAGCTTGCTTGTGAAGGCAGCGAAAAATGTTGTCTGGCCAAATGCATGAATATGATGGCTAGAGAATCAGTGGACTTTCTCCATCATCAATCTTTTTAGTAGCCTCTTGCACATCTGAATATTTTGATAGATGATCTAATAATTGAGTTATCTATCTTTCTAACTATCAGAGTTGCATAAAAATTATTCTCTCATGTTACTGAATATTAAATATATTAGGCATCTAGTAAATTTTTCATACCGGGGCCAAAAGGTGAGAGGTTTTTGTTATTCTGTAAATACCTCTTAATGTATTGAATGTTAAACCCTCTGAAATATTCAGTTACTGTGTCTCTTACGAGAAGCGTACATGTTCTTTAAGAAGACGTTTTTGCTTGTTGTAAGTAGGACAAGTGCTAGTTACTATAACCAATGAAAAGTGGGGCCTGATAAAGCTGTAGATACAGCTCATCTGTACAGAATGGATTACACCTGAGCACAAATGTATTTGTGTCCTACGCCGGTAACACATTGACTGTGGTGTGTATTGTCCATATAGGAAACAGATAGATGCCATTGGTGCTGAAGAGTGGCCATATGATTCTGATGTAGCAATCATATCTATAGGAAGCTCATTTTAACAAAAAGAAAACAAAGCCACCTAGTCATTTTTGTATACACAAATAGTTGTCTCCCCTTCTGTGGTTTTTATATGTGGCATGGGTGCTGGTGCATTGTTTTGTGTTTGTCAAACATCTGATCAAAGCATATCAACAAGTGTACGTCTCTGAGCTCACAAAAATGGCGAGGAAAATTGGCCTGAAATAGATCAATCGCCCGCGGGATTTCCTCCCTCAGACCTCTCCCACCATCCTCATTTCTTCAAGGTAACCTTGCGGCGACGGCTTCCCAGAACACCACGTGGAGACAGCACGGCTCTGGCAGAGCAGGCATTTGTTTGCAGGGCTGCAGGGCCACCAATCCTGGGCGTCCTGAAAGGCACTCAAATGAGCAGGCCTTGTAAATTGGATTTCTATTAGGCAGTCCTGATGATGGCTCTTCATCAGTGGAATGGGAGAAGGTGCTGTCAAAGCCCCAGCTCGAAATACCTCTTCTTAATACTGTTCCCCACCACCCAAAATGATGCCAAATGCTAGGTGTCTCCAGAATTCATCGTATTTAAAGTTTTAGATATGAACAATTGTTCTTAAATCCCTTTCTGCGTGGGAAGCACTGGGAACACAGTCAACAGCACCGTGGTCAGGACAAAAACAGTGGCAGTGTCTCAGCCCTCATCTCTGGCTCCCGGCTTAATGCAGCTCATATCTGTGCTGTTTAGAAACATGGCCGATGCAAACAGGCTTTATTTTATTTTTTTTTTCTGTTCACGCTCTGGATTGAAAATAATTGAAGAGGATAGTACCAATTCTGGAAGTCTCTATGGGTCACATCGAGGGAACTTTGACTCCAGCACTTTGATCTTTTCTTCGTTTGGGGAATTTTTGCTTCTGCAGTTTGTGCCTGGGGCTGGGTTGGTATTGTAAGAGCCGTAGCTGTTAAAAGCCTACGTGTCTGCTTGAAATTATACCTTTAAAACAATTTGAAATGTCCGCATTGGGCAGCATTGGGAAGGGGGAATAGTCTTTTCTTAATCAAAGTAGCAAACATCTGTGTTCTTTCTAGCCTGTCTTTTGATTAGCTTGGCCTCATCCATCACTGGTCTTTGATACGAACACCAAGAAGTCATGTCCCTTTGTTTTAAATGATAAATATGCCTTTGTCATGAATACTCATAGGCAGCCTAGGATTTACATTTGAATTGTCAAAGTGTAACTGCCGAGCTCCCTTGATGAGTGATATTATTAGTGCAATAAAGAGATTTTTCATTTGTCATGGATAGGCCTTAGATATGTCATTAGGAGGCTACATGGGACCTGACTCTAGAAACGTTGTTTCTAGAACAGAAAGTTGATTCTAGGAAAAGTCTGGCCCACTAGTTTCTAAGATTTGCCATTTATCAGCAAGAGGCAGTCTGCTGCAGGAGGATGTCTGTACTCCTCCTCACTCTACTGTCATTAGTTCCCCTCTCTGGATGTTATTATTTAGGCCTGATGACTGGTACCTCCCATCAAAACTAACGCTGCTTAAAACACCGAGCTAGTAGCCAACAGCCAAGGCTTTCCCTGTCTGGCTAACATTGCCAGTTTCAGTCTTCTTTGAAACTCAGCGTTGTTCCTATGTCTATGTTGGTTGCACTTTTTAAGTAGGCTCTGTTCCCAGCCCTCAAGTGTATCTGCCCAGATGTGTTTAGTATACACTGTTTACATGTGTGCATTGACCTGCACATTCTTCCTTTGCACAGCTGTGGCGGTCATCTAAATCCTGATAGTCAAGTCCATTTGTCCTCTGTGAGTTTTCCACCAAGGGATGTGGGTGGGCAACTAAATTTTAAATGACTGTAAAATCGTGATCTTCCCTTGCCCGCATTATTCCAGCTTATGTAGAATGATTTTCTTTCTATAGCGTCAGTAAAACTACATCACTTTTTACATGCTGTGTCTTTATAATTTCAACAACTGATTTAAAAAAGCAGGTGGAAACCGGATGTTGTGTTTTATTGGGGTGGGAGGTCATAGTTCTCACAAAGAATGCATGTATCTGGCTTCTCTTTTCTTTGTATACATCGAAATATATTTGGCAATCATTCAGAAATTATTTTATGATTGCCCACCCCCCAAAAAAATACTTTAAAGCAAAAACATATACTCCACTAGAATTTAACCCTCATCATCCAGGCTTTTGTTTTTTCTAATGCTTTTAATTTCTTGGTACTTTCTAGATCACTTGTTCCATGGAAAATAAAGCCTTGTTCATATTTGTTTCCCAACAGCAAATGATCCCTTAGCAGTTCCACAGCCCAGCTCCTTACAGTCTTCGAGATTTTTGTACTGTAATGTAAGTGTCTGAGTTTTTGAGACCCTGTGACTTTTGCCCAACTTGAAGACAATGATCCCAGGGAGCTTCTGTCCAGAGTTAATCAGCTGCAGAATTTGTAAACTGCACGTGTGTCAAAGTTGAAAATGTTAGTGCGCTAATAGACGCTCGCAAAGGTTAGATCTGATAAAAGCCGTCAGCAGCTGCAGGAAGTGATTTATGGGAATGTGATGACACCAAATGCCTCATTTATCACTCATACACAGATAGGTTAAGGTTCCGGTGTCATATGTTTAAAAACTTGACCACTTCAAATTGTCAAAATAGGTGCTTAATTGCCCTTCATCTCTTAGCTTTGAATGTATTTCATTTGAGTTTGGTAGTTTTAGCTATGATTACTTTTCTGCTGTTCACGTCATATGGTTCCATTTAAAGTCATTCATATTTAGGATTTTCAAAAAATTATACATCACTGATCTTTTTGAAGTTTTATTAGCTAAAGCTGTCCTGAAGAAAGACTAAGCCAGCCTTATCCATGTTAATTTATATTTTTATTTAACACAAATATCATGAAGACATATTAATGTTCCATTCCTGATTTTCTGATGCTTGTCATTTTTCATCAGCACTTCATAATCCTCTATATTTTCTCTCGCCTTTAAAAGTTGAACCTGTGACTCAGTGACAGTGCTGTGAGTTGGTTAGCTGTTCTGGGAACTCAGTTCTCAGTGTGTAAGCTGCACGCTGGCTACCCAGGGAGAGGGAGATGTTGAAGAAACAGAGCAGATCTTTCCTAGATTGACTAATGACCAAGTTTTGATTATTTCTTTATATACTCTAGGAAATGTAGTTAAAAACTTGGGATTTCTCATTTGGTTTATGAAGAAATATCTTAAAGCTATTCAGTAAAAGTTTCATTTCTACTGTATCAAAGCTCCATGAAACAAACAAGCAAATGAAAGCTTACTTTAGTTTCGACTCCTTAACATATGGGATTCAATTGTTTCAAGGCTTCTTGAAAAATATTCAGTCATTAAATAGGCAAAAAGTCTCAGGGTTTGCCTATCACCAGAAATATATAGCAAAAGTTTGGAAGCTTTCACAGTTTGTCAGCCCCTGGTTCAGTTTCAAAAGAAGTCAGAGTTGTTTCTGCAACAGGAGAAAAGTTGGAAGATTAACCAGGGCAGCAAGGGAGAGTAGTAGGACAGAGCCCAGAGATGTCATGACCAAATGCAGCGGACCTGATTGCCCCTGATTCCATCAAATGGACTGCAGAATATATTGTGGAGACAGTGGCTTGAACATTAGTATAGAAATTATGGTTAGTTTTGTTAAACCTGACAGTGCCGTTGTGGAATTATGTGAGAAATTATGTATGTAATTATGTCATATAAGAAAGTGTCCCCAGCCAGACATTAAAAACTATGTAGTGGATGAGTGACTTGATACCTGATACTTCCTTTAAATATCTCAGCAAAATATGTTAAATTGAGAGAAAGATTAAAGGGGGCTGTAATATTAAGAGGTGGGTATTTGAAAGAAGGCAGTCTATGCTTCTTATATATTTTAATTTTTTCATTAAGAAATTAAATTTTAAAATTTTTTCTTTATTAATCTTGCTCAAATGTTCTTAAGTAAATACTTAAAATCTTATATCTTCCAATTTTTTATAATTCTATTATCTGTTTTAAACCATACAAAATAACAAGCATATTTTTCAAAAACTCTCCAAAGTTTTTCTAAGGACCAAATTTCAGTTGTAACTTGTTAAACCTAGTAGTACCCTAAGTAATTTTAAGATAGAAAAAGTTTGAAGAATTCTGTTTATTAAATTAAATTTGCTAAAATACAACAGAAAAAAATCTACATGACTCTTTGAGCTTTAAAAAATACCCAACTCCTGTATAAGGAAACAAGTCTGCGTTTCTTTACAATGACTGAAAACACGGGATTTCAAGTCATCTTTGCGGCAAATGGATTCTGAAGCACTTATAATTATTAACATTTTAAGGTTTTGTTTTTTAAAAAAAATCATTCTTTACAAAAAAAAACACATTCTAATAACATGTAGCTTCTGACTTAGTGATATTAGAATTAAATGTAATAATTTCTGGATGTGCCTGGCTTAGAAAGTGCATGTATGTATCTAAATGAGAATTCTAATTCCCTTATGGTTTGCAGAGTTTGCATGTTTGGCTATCAAAGCAGCTTTGTGGTGAGTTTATCTTTAAACAATAACAACAGCACAGCCAACAAAACTCTGTTTCTCAAAGCACTCATTGACTCAGAATAAATGTCTTTTTGATATGAACTTGTTATATAACAAGTTTGTATCAACGTGGGGTAACGTGGGTGTATTGTTTTTTCCATTTCTGTCCATCGTGTTTGGTGAGGTAGTACATGAACACCTAGGTCAACATATCCTGCTGCCATTGGCCCTCTGGCTTGAAGGGATTTCAGTGTGATTTCAAATCCATGACTAGGGAAACTTTGGGTCACTTGTTGACAACAACTTTGGGGAAGTATGTGGAACCCCCAGCCCCCAGAGCAGTGAAAGGCCCTCTTTTTCGCATAGGCGTAAAGAAAGAGCTCAGGTGTGGTTTCATGTACTGTCAGCAGTAAGAGAATGCATGGCATTCATAGAGACCCTTCAAGGCCTTCCTGGGGAAATAGGTTAATTAAAAAGTAAAGTGACTTTGAAATTTCCAAGAAATCTTTAAAATGTTATAAAATTTCATCTTGCTCTCCCTTAAGGGGGAGGGATGAGAACCACACAGGTGCTCTGAGCCATCTTTAGTTACTTATAAGTTTTATATATTTTTATAAGTTCATTTATTTTCCTCTGAGTTCAATCCAAGAGCCTAACTAATATTTACCTTTTAGCCTTGTTCAACTAGAGTTAAGTTGACCGGATGGGAAGGAGCTGCTTTCCAGTGGCTTAAGCCTGGCGTTTGTATCTGTGGAGCTTCTATCTTAAGGCAACCTGCCCGACCTGTGCCAAGGCTTGGGGAGGTAGTCTGCCCTTCCCGTGCAGGCATGAGCCAGTGTTTAAGCACTAAATATATTTATGTTTAACTTGCTGTCATTTAAGACATTTCATTCAAAAACAAATAGTCTCAAAGGGTTATGTTTTTAAATAATTACTCCTTCATTGAGAAACTGTTTGTGGGCCAATGTTATTACCAGTCAATGATCAGTTTATTCACAGTTAAGATAAATGAATGAATGAATAAATAAATAAATAAATATTAATTTAGTGTTGTGTCGAACAGCCTTATTACAATCCCTAGTCTTCCGTTTAAAGTGGCACATGGAACAGTAGACACACATAAAGGACTTAGTCCTGGTTTAGCTCATGTAGAGATGCAGGCACTAAAATTTTCTGTTCTCCATTGCCATGCTTGTGACTTTCGCCTTTTGAATTACTGTTCTGCAAAAGATGCTGTGAACTGCTTTGTTCTGAATGAGTATCTCAGTAGATGGGGAACCCTGGAAGATTTGTTATGTTTGGGCTGTGGAAGAGTGCCTGTGTGTGATAATGAGTGTGTGATTTGCATGTGTGCTGTATAATTCACAGCACACATATGCATTCATCATGTGTTTCTTTCCAATATGATGAATTATGTCAGTATATTGCATGTGTCTCCATGCACCCCATCTCCTAATTAAGGCATTAATCACTAAAATTACCAAAGATATGTAGCTTCACTGTACTTTTAAAATTTAACGTTGATCTTTGCATAGTAATATACATATTATTTCTAATTGGTAGACTATACTGAGACATTTTAAGTAAGGATTTCCATATTATGATTCTATCATATCAATTATTTTAAATATGCTTAGCTTAATATATACTTAGAACATATCTTTAACCATTTTAAATCATTTTTATTTGAGATTAATTTTCCTAAATCACTAAAATTATCAGAGACATATATATGTATATATGTGTATATTATATGATCAACTTTAAAATTTAAAGACTATATGTATTGTCTTTTTGTACTTTGAAAATTTAGGGTTTGGTTTCCCATAGTCAGGCACTATTTCTAGCTGGTAGACAATAATAAGACATGGTAGGGGGAGATTCCACATTATACTCCAGTAGCGTTAACTCTGGATGTGCTGCCTTAATATCTGTATTGCCATATCTATGGCCATATGCTTTCCTAGCTGTGTCATTTAGCAATTGTTTCCTTCATTTGGGATTGATTGCTTATAAGGTTAATTTCTTACCAATTAACATTTGTTCATTTATAAGTAATGGACATTAATAATCATACATTCAACCTTCTAGAAATTCACACACTGGAAATGAAATTGAGCATCATGCTTTGCAAGAAATTCTTGGAACAAGGTTGCAGCTTACTTAAGAGTTTGATGTTAAGAAGGATGCGTGTGCAACCTTTGCACATCTGTCTGTCTACCTTGGCTAAAGCAAAATGTTTGCTAGATCCCCTCTCACAGTCTGGAACAGCTGATAATATCTCTCCTGCTTCCTGTTTCTTGATGAGACAGAGGCTTCCCACGCATACCTTCCTTAAGCCACCCTGTTTCTCTGTTATTGATCTCTTTCCCCCTGTACCAAATGACAATCATTTGCTATATTTCTTCCTTTTCCCAGTCTCCCTCTGCAAGTTAACCTCAGCTTGTGTCCAGAGATGTGGACGTGTCCTATTCTCACAACTGGAGGGAGTCCCACTTCTTGGTATTCCTCTGCTGGTGGCTCCCCTTCCCGACTACTGAACAGTCCTGTGTTTATGTCAGTGACACAGGCTGCCTATGGAATGCTGTGTCAGCAGTGAGTGTGTTATCTGACTGTAAGCTCAGCCACTGTTGCAGTACTCTAATACACACACACACACACACACACACACACACACACACACACACACAATCTCCGCTACCACTCACCCAGTCTACCATCATCTCCTGTTAGGATTACTCCTTGCTCCTCCAGTCTGTTTTTCAACATAGTATTCAAATCATTAAATAGAAGTCAAATAATATTCACCCTCTGCTTAGGGGAGCAGGGAAGCACAAATCTTAGTTAAGGGAGCCACCTTAGGGTTGGCAAGAGACTTGAACCTAGAGTGGCTCCCAGGAGCCCAAGGCAATGTCTCCAGTTAGTTCCTTGGGCAGCCAAGGATAGGGAACCTGAAATGACCCTATCCTAAAGCAATACTGACGAATATCTTGCACATCACCATAGAACCTTCATCTGGTGATGGATGGAGATAGAGACAGAGACCCACACTGGAGCACCGGACTGAGCTCCCAAGGTCCCAATCAGGAGCAAAAGGAGGGAGAACATGAGCAAGGAAGTCAGGACCACGAGGGGTGAACCCGCCCACTGAGACAGCGGAGCTGACGTATTGGGAGCTCACCAAGGCCAGCTGGACTGTGACTGAAAAAGCATGGGATAAAACCGGACTCTCTGAACATGGCGAACAATGAGGGCTGATGAGAAGCCAAGGACAATGGCATGGGGTTTTGATCCTACTTCATGTTCTTGCTTTGTGGGAGCCTAGCCAGTTTGGATGTTCACCTTGCTAGACATGGACGGAGGGGGGAGGACCTTGGACTTTCCACAGGGCAGGGAACCCTGACTGCTCTTTGGACTGGAGAGGGAGGGGGAGAGGAGTGGGGGGAGGGGGAGAAGGGTGGGAGGAGGGGGAGGGAAATGGGAGGCTGGGAGGAGGCGGAAACTTTTTTTTTCTTTTTCTCAATAAAAAATTAAAAAACAAATTTTTTTTTACAGTGATTCCCTAGCAATCCAAAGTAGGAGCCAGTATCAGGCTTTATATACTGCACCCTCCCCATCATTGCTCTGGCCATGTCTTACGTCATGTGCCCTTCACTCACTCTGTACCAGCTGTTCTGGCTTCCTTGTTCCCAAAATTGGTCATATTCGTTGTTAACCCCAAGCCCTGTGTCATAAACCACTGTGAAAAGGCAGGTGCAATGTCAGCTTCTGAGGTCCACCATGGCCCTCCCTACCCAGCCTCCTCCATCTGTTTTCCCTGTTCGATATTTTTCCATAAGCCTTTTTCTCTCCTAACATGAGCTGCAATGTTAGATTTGATTTGGTCGACTAGAATATAAACTCCACAGCAATGGAGACTTTCATCTCGTTTGTTTCCTGCTGTATCCGCAGACTAGCACAGTGACTGGCAGGTAATAGACCCCTCATGGATGATATTGGATAAAGGGGAAGGTTTACTGTTAGCAAGCACAATGTAGTTCTAGTTTCTAGGTGCAGAAGTGTTCCAGTGTGAATGGCATTGGTCATTTCCCAACATTTGACTTTCCCAAAATTCCTCCTACTTGGAAGGCAGGTTACAGCTCTGATGTTGTAGACCATGGCTGCAGTCATCAGTGTTTGAATTGTGTAGTCTGGAGAATTTGACAAGCTGGCCCTTCATTCTTCTGCTTCATCAGGAAACGGACTGCAGTTTCTGAGAGAAATAGACCAACTCGGATAAGCCTAACTATTGTTATTGTTTCACACGATGTTAGTAAGTTTAAGACTTTCTTGTGATCAGTTGATCAGATGCCATATAAGAAGCACTGGGAAACACATATCTTAATGGTTACTGGCAAGTTTAGTGGCTTCAGAATTCACTGCACAAATATTCCAAATGATATAAATTAAAGCAAAGGAGGAAATAGCGTCTTGGAAATAAATATGTACCTTCTTATTTCAACTTTGTCTGTTAAGAATTATACAAAATTATTCTATTGAATTTCAAAAGATATATATCATTTTTTTCTGAATATATCACATCCAACAAAAATGGAAAATTTTATTTTCCAGTCCCATACCATACAGTCTTATTTCTTTCGAATTCCATTTGTATCCCATCTTAAATGCTATAATTACTATAAAGATATATATTTAACAAAAATAGAAATTTTGTTTCATATAGAAAATGACTACTATGTTTTCAAAATGCTTCTTCCCCCCAAAAAAGCTGGTAGTCAAATAATTGAGGGAAATATCACCTACTGCATTAGGGTACAAAGGATCTGAGAAGTCCGTCTGAATGAATCGAGTTTATCTTTATTTAACCCTACAGTGCTTAAACATCTTTCTTAATACCTGTTCTGAACTCTTGGGTGGAATATTGATGAAAAAGGAAACATCAGTGGCAGGCTTTGAATCAGTGGTGGACTGGATTAAGCTAAGCTGTCTGCAAGGAGATGGCATATCCATTTGGCCATCTTAACTCATCATGCCTCTCATAAAGAGTGTGGGTGGGCTGGAGATGTAGCTCAGTGGTCTAGTGCTCACCTCCATGCACATGGACCTGGGGTGTGGTCTCACACATTGATTCAGGTGGGCAGGGAGCCTAATAGCATTCTCTTTGCTCACAGACTCCAAAGTGAGATTCTGTAGGAGCTAGGCAGATGACATAAAGGGGTCTGCTGTGGTGACCCTGAAAGAAAGGGGTACATCTTCGTGAGCAGTCCCTGCTCGGTTCTGAGATTCGGACCTGGAGGCAAAACAGGCCCAGAATGAAGGCCAGAATTAAACCTTCTAATTCTTAAGTATTTGAAATTAAGATTTTTATGTTTCTTTCTCTACATCTCAAACTAATCCTCGTGTGCTAAAAATCTAAAGTTTGTATGTATGTATGCATGCATGCATTTATGCATGCATGTATATTTAAACTGGAAACCCTCATCCCTGTGTGGGATACACTTCATTTATTTTTTGCAGTAATGGAAAATTCTTTTTTTATATTATTTATTTATTTATTAAAGATTTCTGTCTCCTCCCTGCCACCGCCTCCCATTTCCCTCCCCCTCCCCCAATCAACTCCCCCTCTCTCATCAGCCCAAAGAGCAGTCAGGGTTCCCTGCCCTGTGGGGAGTCCAAGGACCTCCACTACTCAGCAGTAAAAAACAATGACTTCTTGAATTTTGCATGCAAATGGACGGAAATAGAAAACACTATCCTGAGTGAGGTAAGCCAGACCCAAAAAGAGGAACATGGGATGTACTCACTCATAATTGGTTTCTAGCCATAAATAAAGGACATTGAGCCTATAATTCACGATCCTAGAGAAGCTAAATAAGAAGGTGAACCCAAAGAAAAACATATAGGCATCCTCCTGGATATTAACCTTCATCAGGCGATGAAAGGAGACAGAGACAGAGTGAGATGCACTTTAAAAGGAATCGGTGTGTGTGATAGTATATAAGACATGTGGGCCGTCTTGGAATACCCACTTATCTCTGCACACAGGAACCTTGGTAGAAGCAGAACTTTGCTTCCATGTATGGGTCTTAGAAATTTCCGCGTCAGTGTAATTCTTCAATCCTCAGCATCTTTACAGACTCGTTCCCTACACTGACTTCATCAAATGATGAAGATGGTGATTTCCCACTTGTAAGGCATGATTTCGGTTTTCCTTGGAGCAACACCAAAGAGTGTCATCTGTTGTATTGTTGCTGCCGCCGTGGAGACGAAAACTGAAGGAAAGAGGCATTTGTTCCTGCTCAGCTGGGATGTAGTCCATCAGGGTGGGGTTGGCGCAGCAGAAGGAACTTGTAGCCACGGGTCACACTGCATCTGACATCAGAAACCAGAGTGGTGAATTCTTGACCTCACTTTCTCCTTTTACTCAGTCAGGAATTTCAGCCCATGGAATGGTGCTGGCCATGTTTATAGTGGGTCTTCCTCCCCCACTTAATCCAGTCCAGAGGTTTCTGTGCTAGGTGATTCTACGTCCTGGCAAGTTGCCCATGTGAAACCGTCACAGAAAGTGGAGCGGTCCGGACCAGGTATATTAGTTTGCTAGGGCTGTGGCAGCAGAATGCCCTGGGCAGGGATGTGGGTGCAGCTAAACATGTTTGCCTTCTCGGTTCTGAAAGATGGCGGTCTGAGATGGAGGTCAGTATGCCCAGATCCTCCCCAGGACTGTGAGAGAGTTCCCTGCCTGCTCTCTCTGCCTTACAGAAAGCTTTCATATTGCTTTCCTCTATTTCCCTGTGTCCTAATTAACTAATGAGTGGACATGCCTCTAACTTAAGGTCATGGAAACCATGGCACTATGTAAATTTACTGCGTTATGTGTTTTATTTTTCATTCTAAAGTTTTTAAACCACTTTGGTTTTTAGTAATAAAAAAAAAGCATTTTGGTTCTTTGTTTCCCTACAGTGTCTATGCAGGACCTTCATGAAACCCCTCACCCGATGACTGACAGTAGAGACTTTATATATTTTATTCATCTTTCCATTTAGTGGGAAATTTGAAGTTTGTTGCTTCAATATAGTGTTTATTAACAGGATGCGTACAGTAAGTAGATAGAACAAGGTAGCCACACTTTCCTACCAGGTTCTTTAGAATCCAGCATGTTGGTGGAAACAGCAACTGACTGACTGCTGAATGCTTCCCCAGGCCAGTAGCCACCAGGCATTCTGGTTGCTTCCTAAGGGTGTGTATTACGGTGTTGTTTGCACAAGGCTGATAAATGACTCAGTAGGTGAACTCTTGCCAGCACACCTGACAGCATGAGCTCAGTCTTTAGAACCTGTGTGCTGGGAGGCAAGAACTTGTCCTCTCCCCTCCATCCGTGCATATGTACGTGTTGACTTACACATTGATGTAAAGTTTACAAAGAGCAACCTAGGCATGTTATGCAGAAAAAGAGTGAGTTTGTTTAGCTCAGAGCTTTGGAGATAAAGGACTCGTGCAGGATCTCATTGTTCTAGAAGGTCATATGCCTGCATCATGCCAAGGCAAGTGGATGGTACCACATAGGTTGTATGCAGAAGGGAGATGGCGTATGACAAGACCAGAAACAAAACCTGTGGAGAGGATATGCTTATTCCTTTTATAATATCCATTCTTCCAGGAATAAGACCTTCCCTGCTCTACCTGACCCTTCTCAGGCAACAGCATTAATCCCTTCATAAGGCTGGAATCTTATATGCCCTGCTCAGATATATTACTACCTCTCAGTATTGCCCCACTGGGGGGCAAATCTTGTGACCTTTTAGGAGACAATCTATACCCAAGCCCCAGGACAGAGAAAATATCAGCTAAGAACGTTAGCATCCATTCACTGTTTGTTGAGAAGCCAAGAATTATTGAATCTCAGTGTCTCTTTGATTATATCCAAGAACCACTTACTCCCCCAGGGTAGGCAAGGGCATTTCAATTGGCATGTCTAATTTCCAAATTAATGAGAAGTCATTGGAAGTTAGTGTAGTGTCCTCGCTACTTTTGCGTCAACTGACAAAAGCTAGAGTCATCTGAAAGGAGGAAACCTCAATTGAGTAAATGTCTATGTAAGATCCAGCAGTGGGGCATTTTCTTAATTAGTGGTCAATGAGGGAGGGCCCAGCCCATTGTGGGTTGTGTCATCCCTGGGCTCGTGGTCCTGGGTGCTATAAGAAAGCAGGTTGAGCAAGCCATGAGGGGCAAGCCAATAAGCAGCACCCTCCATGGCCTCTGCATCAGCTCCTGCCTCCAGGTTCCTGTTCTGTTTGAGTTCCTGTCCTGACTTCCTTCAGAGATAGACTATGGTGCAGATGTGTAAGCCCAAATAAACCCTTTCCTCCCAAGGTTACTTTGGTCTTTGTTTTTCATCATAGTGATAGAAACCCTAACTAAGACACAGTGTCTTCACTCATTCAATAGTTACATTCTGATCACCTTGCTGTGTTTGCTGTTCTGGGCCCCCGAGAATGTATGCAACAATGTATAGCACATGTGAAGCCTACCGGTCAGGTGATCATGCTACAGTAAGAAAAGCGAAAGTAAATGAGTCAGTGAATGAATACTTTCAAATCATAGCAAAAATAAAAAGAGCCCGGAAAGTCTTTATGTCATACTGTGACAAAGCAAGTTTGAGGAAGTGTTTGAGTTGATGTCATTCTACAAACTGAGTTGGATCCTTTTACATTTCTAATTCAGACTGTGCCTTGGTCGTTTGCAATGGATGTTGATGGCCTTAAGTGTATGGCTACTTTGATATACTTCTCCTTAGTCACAAGCAATTTGAGGCATTTGATATTTGTGCTGTAGGACAACTGTAGTATGAAGATTTTCTAGTATATGCTCATTGTCCTGAATGCAGCCATGTCTAGCTTCCTGCATCCCCAGACAGTAGTCCACCTCTCTATCATACTTTTACATATATTCTTTAGCCGGCAAGCAGAAAGGGTAAATACGTGATTGTGTTCCAGTCTGCATTCTTCTGAGTCTGGCCGCATCGTAACACACGTGTCTCTCAGCTTAGCCAATATGTACACAATTTAAACACCAAAGTTTTCTAAAGGATTATAATAAAATAAGGGGGTAGGGATTGCTATTTCTTAAGCATGTGTAAAAAGAAGTGATTTGCTTTCATCACTAAAATATTCATAAATACTTAAAACCCAAGTATTTGGTTTCTTGGCTAGCTTGTAGCTAGGACACTATAAATGACAAGTAAATTTATCATTGCTCTCCATTAAACACCCAGGTGGTGATAGGTGCTAAACTTACAAATGTAGCTGGCTGGGTGGGCTCCTCGTGGCTTCTTTTAAATTTGATTAAGATTTTCCTTGACTTCGGTAAACATTACAATCTGAAGAATCTAGTTCTGGGTTGTAGTAATATGAGCGGCGGGGCTGCGTCCCCAGCACCCCGGCTGCCTGCACGGCTAGCTTTACCCGAAATAATTACACGGAAACTGTATTCTTTTAATCACTGCTTGGTCCATTTCTATCTAGCCTCTTCTAGGCTAACTCTCGCACCTGGACTAGCCCATTTCTAATATTCTATGTAGCACAGCTAGGTGCGCTTACCGGGAAGATTCTAGCCTAAATCCATCCTGGGTCAGAGCTTCATTGCGTGAATCTTCCCGGGAGCGGGGAGCATGGCGTCTCTCTGAGGCATCTGCTCCTGAGAGGAGAGCTGTGGAGTCTGAGCTCACTTCCTCTTCCTCCCAGCGTTCTGTTCTGTTTACTCCTCCCACCTATCTTCTAACCAATGAGGGCCAAGCAGTTTCTTTTTATTTAACCAATGACCTTCCTCCATCACTGGGATCTTTGCTAGGTTAGGCAGCCATCCCTTTCTAAAAATATGCTGGAGCTACTGGGAATCACTCCAGAGTGCAGGGCTGCAGTGTCCTCAAAACAGCTGCTATCCAGAGGGTCGCCAGGAGTGATCTCTTTAGCACAGATGTGCCCACCAATCATTAGGAATGGTGGGGGAGGAAAGATGGCACTAGGCTTAAGAGCACTGCTGCCCTTTCAGAGAAGCAGAGTTCAGTTCCCAGCACTCACGCCAAGCTGCTCAGAACTGCCTGTAATTCCAGCTCCAGAGCATCCTATACCTCTGGCCTCTGTAAGCTCTAACACACAAATGTGCCTACACACGGGCACAAGCAGTCATATGCATAAGTAGAAATAAAATAAGTCTTCAACAATTAAACTAATAATTATAAATGCATTTTTACATATTCTTTGTCAATGTGTAGTAAGTATAGAATTGGCGTGTATTAGCTCATTACACGCCATATATATTGCTCATTACAAATTTTCAGATAGTAGAAATATGCACAAATATCCTATACAGTCTTTTAGCTGGTTTGACCATCTGAGTTATGGCTTATTTGGCTTTTTCCCCCTGATTTGTACATAGTATGTGTGTTTGTATGAATGTGGGGACATGTTTGTGTGGGTGCTGATGCATATGTGTGTTTGAATGTAGAGGCTGATGTTGGAAATTGAACTCAATTGCTTTCCAGTTTATGCACTGATACAGTGTTTCTCACTAACCGAAGCATCCATCTGTCTAGTCTTGCTGAGCAGCTGCCTCTGAAGGTGCCCTGTCTCCACCTTCCCAAGCTAGAATTACAGGTGAACACTACACCCACCTGGCATAAGGGTTCTGGGGATCCAATGTACTGTTGTTCAGTATGAAACAGAGAAGTAAAACTAGCTCAGTGAAGGTGGGAAAAGGAACATCAGAACTGAAGGCTTGGCTAGTCCTCTTCTTCTCTGCTGGATCTGGGCTCAAAAACGAAGCATTGATCATAGAAGTAGCTTACAGCACTGAGTACCATTTAGGTCACTTCCCCTAATGGGAACCTAAGTTCTTTGTGCAGAGGCCTCCTCAGAAGTTGGGGTGTTGAGTTCTTTTTCGTAACATTTCGTCTGTATCAAATAGAAACAGACCAAACCCTAAGTGTCTGTCACCTGCTAGCCTATATAAATACATGTGCACATGCATATATTCATATGTTCCTGGAAGCTTCTCAAAGAGGAGGCAAGGCGGTGGTACCAAAAGTTTTTAATGAAATATGTTTAAGTCACAGAAACATTTTCCATTTTTCTAGGTTTTTTTATTAATTTGTTAGATTTTTTTAAAAAAAATACCAATCCAAGTTCCTACTCCCTCCCCTCCTCCTATTCCCTCCACATACCCTCCCACCCCACCCCCCATCTAATCCTCAGAGAGGATAAGGCACATTGCCTTGTGGAGGGTCCAAATCCTTCCCACTATATCTAGGCTGAGCAAGTTATACATCCAAAGGGAATAGGATCCCAAAAAGCTAGTACATGCAGTAGGAATAAATCCTGGTACCACTGCCAGTGGCCCCTCAGTCTGCCCCAGCCATGCAACTGTCAACCACATTCAGAAGAACTAATTTGGTCCTATGGTTGTTTTTTCCCAGTCCGACTGGTGTTGGTGAGCTCCCATTAGCTGAGGCAAACTGTGTCAGTGGGTGAACCCATCATGGTCCTGACCTCCTTGCTCATGTTCTCATTCCTTCCGCTCTTCAACTGGACTTTCGTAGCTCAGTCCAGTGTTCTGATGTGGGTCTGCCTCTGCCTCCATCAGTTGCTGGATGAAGACTCTATGGTGATATTTAAGATAATCATCGGTCTGACTACAGGGCAAATCAAGATCGGCCCCCCTTTCCTCTATTGCCCAGGGTCCTAGGTGGAGTCATCCCTGTGGATTCCTGGGAATTTCTCTAGAGCCAGATTTCTGCTAACCCTATAATGACTCCCTCAATCAAGATCTCTTTCCTTGCTCTCATCGCTGTCCTTCCTCCATCTCGACTATTCCATTCCCTCAAGTTCTCCTCTCCCCTTCCCTCTCCCCTCCTCTTCACCTCCTACCCTCCCCTCTCTCCCCACCCCCTGACTCCCAACCCAGCCAGGCAATCCTGTTTGTTTCCAATTTCCAGTATATATATTTTTCTTTAGGTTCAACTTATACTTAGCTTCTCTAGGATTATGAACTATAGGCTCAATGTCTTTTGTTTATAGCTAGTATCCACTTATATGTGAGCACATACCATATTCATCTTTTTGGGTCTGGGTTACCTCATTCAGGATAGTGTTTTCTAATTCCATCCATTTGCATGCAAAATTTAAAATGTCATTGTTTTTTACCACTGAGTAGTACTCTAATATGTAAATGTGCCACATTTTCTTTATCCATCTTTCCATTGAAGAACATCTAGGCTGTTTCCAGGTTCTGGCTATTACAAGTAATGCTGCTATAGACATAGTTGAACAAATGCTTTTGTAGTATGATTGAGCATCTTTTGGGTATATTTCCAAGAGTGGTATTGCTGGATCCTGAGGTAAGTTGATTCGCAATTTTCTGAGAAACCACCACACTGATTTCCAAAGTGGTTGTACAAGTTTTCATTCCCACCAGCAATGGATGAGTGTTCGTTCCCCTTACTCCACATCCTCTCCAGCATAAGCTATCATTGGTGTTTTTGATCTTAGCCATTCTGACAGGTGTAAGATGATATTTCAGAGTTGTTTTGATTTGCATTTCCCTGATACCTTTTATTTATTGTTGTTGTCAGTGTCTGTGCTACTGGGATTATATTTAGGAAGTGGTCTCCTGTGCCCATGCATTGAAGACTACTAGCCTTTCTCTTCTATCAGGTTCAGTATGGTCAGATTTATATTGAGGTCTTTAATCCATCTGGATTGAGCTTTGTGTATGGTGATAGATATGGATCTATTTTCATTCTTTTACATGTTAACATCCAGTTATGCCAGCACCGTTTGCTGAAGATACTTTAGCTTCTTTGTCAAAAATCAGGTGTTCATAGGTGTGTGGATTAATATCCGGGTCTTGCATTCGATTCCATTGGTCAACCTCTTTTTTTATGCCAATACCCAGCTGTTTTCATTACTGTAGCTCTGTAATAGAGCTTGATGTCAGGGATGGTGATGCCTCCGGAAGTTCCTTTATTGTGCAGGATTGTTTTGGCTATCCTGGGTTTTTTGTTTTTCCATATGACGTTGATTATTGTTCTTTCAACTGTTGTTATTGAGCATTTAACTTTTTTTTGTAATAAAAATGCATTTGTTAAACTTAAGCAAGTCTCAGTATTTGGAAAGTGTTTGTTATGTCTCTAAACAAAAGTTAAGAGCTCCCATAACTTTTGTGACCAGAAAATCTAGCTGTATAATTAGTGTTTCATGGTGGAGTTGGGTGAGGGGGCATGGGCATGCATAGGACACATGTGGAGCTCAGAGAAGATCTTTGCTGAGTTGATTTCTTTCCTTCCCCCTCTGAGATGAAACTCAGATTCCCAGGCTTCTACAGCCAGCAGCTGTATCCACTGAGCTGTCTCACTGGCCCAGTACATGTATGTTTAAAGCATTTATGGCAGCCACCAGAGTGGTTTTCTAGATTTTCATTTACTCCATCTTGTTTTATAAGGATCTTTCTAAAAGTTGTGTTTTCTTCCTTTCATTCATAAAATTGGCTATTTCCTTCAAAAGATGCGTGCATTTCACCATTAGCATTAAGCAGAGGGGCTTTAAAGTATGTCAGAGACTCGCAGGCTTTCTCATAGCCAAGAGTGACTATTATAGAACATCCCCATTGTCTCAGTGTGTGGGTGCACCCCTCGCGGTCCTGAGTTCCATGCTCGTACTCTCTCTCCTTCTGCTCCTGATTTGGACCTTGAGATTTCTGTCTGGGGCTCTAAATTGGGTCTCTGTATGGGGATGTTCTATCGGGAACTCACCAAGGCCAGCTGGCCTGGGTCTGAAAAAACCTGGGATAAAACCGGACTCGCTGAACATAGCGGACAATGAGGACTACTGAGAACTCAAGAACAATGGCAGTGGGTTTTTGATCCTACTGCACGTACTGGCTTTGTGGGAGCCTAAGCAGTTTGGATGCTCACTTTACTAGACCTGGATGGAGGTGGGTGGTCCTTGGACTTCCCACAGGGCAGGAAACCCTGATAGCTCTCTGGGCTGACAAGGGAGGGGAACTTGATTGGGGGAGGGGGAGGGAAATGGGAGGAGGTGGTGGGGAAGAGACAGAAATCTTTAATTAATAAATAAATAAATGGAAAAAAAAGAGTGACTCTTATATCTATGTTTTGAGTGAAGTTTAAGACACTTAGTTTTGAACCTTAATCTGTGCAGTGGGAAAAATGAGTTTACCCTTATAACAGGAATTGTTTGGATTTTATGACTATTTAGTGTTGTATAACTGCTTCTTACTACTTTGACATAAATAATTCTCTAAGTACCAGATTTTGTTTAATAATCAGGATCCATTTTATTCCCTTTTGTCCTCTTATTTACACCCCCGTCTTTAAAATGAGTGAATTTAGATTCTTACGAAAAACGAGAGCATTCAAACATGTGTACACACGTGTATTTAACACACCTCTGGCCAAAGGCAGGCAGAGATATTGAAGCTGCAGAGTTGTGCCAGGTTGAGGCAGGCTTTTATCGTAGTGAGATGTTTTTGCAGACATTCTTGATTCTCGGCTTGTCCTTCAGCAGAACCCTCTGCTATGGTGTAGCACTCTGTCTGTGGTCTGTGGTCTGTGTGACAGCACTGAGACCCCACACGCTTGTGTGGGACAGAAGCCAGGCCTTGGACGGCACACCTTGCCTGGTAGCCCACAAGAACTTTGCCCCACATGGACTTTTAGTTTCTGTTTTCAGCTTTCCTTTCTACCCCTGCCCTTTATGTCAACTGCTTCTCGGTGGAACCACAAAGAAAATTGAAGCTTAGCAATTTTACTTTCCCCAGATCTCAGATACTTTAAAAGTAAGATTTTCTTTTCAGCTTTCGATTTAAATAACTTTGTTGTTGTTATTGTTGTTGTTGTTAACCCTCAGAGTTATTTCAAAGTAGAAGGTTTTTTTACTGGATCCAGCTGACCTTCGATTTGAAGGTCTGTTTTTTAAAAAAGCATCATCAGCCACTGACTTCTAAAGTTCACAGACTGCCTGCAGACCCGATATGTTAAGGGAGTGGATTTTCCTGTTGCCCCTCCTCTCAACTTTAACCTCCAACCTTCTCTAACATGTATCATGACAAATAAAACTGCTGAGGTTTGACAGGAGGATATAAAGTCACTAGGCCATCGCATAGAGATGGCCAGGGATTCTTCTCAGCCCGAAATAAATGCTCTGAGCTGGATTTTTCCAGAGGAAGTCGTAAACAGTCATATCACTGTAGTTTTAATAATTATTGGTCAAAAAAAGAGGTATACATATTAAATGATGTTTGACAACTCTAATTTAGTCGTTTTGTTATTGGTTGTCTTTGACCATTAACTTGGATTTCTGTTCTTAATTTTAATGTATACGATTTTAAGCAAGCAACATGCGATACCGATATAAACATGACATTGTATACAGCATTCTAAATGAGTTTTTAGTTTGTGACTAAGACAAACCATATGATAAAAAGCAAACAGTGTGTTTGTATTGCCCTACTTACTTAAAGCCATCTCACCTACAGTGGCTTCTGTCATTTCATGGGGACATGGGCTTACAGAGCACCTCAGCCCATCAGGCTTCCTGAGATTTCACATGTGTGGCAGCTTCTCAGAGAACCCTGCTGTCCAGAGAGTTGTTCATTCTACAATGGGCAGACACTGTCTTGTGAAGTCTTTGGAATGGCTCCGTCAGAACTGGACTCTCTCCCTTACTAGGTCTGAGCGTTGAGCATTAGGAATAGACAAGCAGTTACATAAGTTCTTGACCAGTGCTTCTTTTTTAAGTGGATGGATGGATAGATAGATGGATGGATGGATGGATGGATGGATGGATGGATGGATAGATAGATAGATAGATAGATAGATAGATAGATAGATAGATAGATGGATGGATAAATACATGGACAGACAGATATATTTGTGTTTAGCTATAATGTCTGTGTGTGTGTGTATGTGTGTGTGTGTGTGTGTGTGTGCGTTCACACACACATGCGTGAGTGCATGTGTCCAGGCCTTCTTTCTTTGCTCTGATTTTCTCCTAGTTTGGGTATATTTTTGTTCTACCAGTGTGCTAAGACAGGAAAGGCCAAAATATGGGAGGTGCGGGGAGTGTGGAAGTCAGTCACTGGGACTAGAAATGGTGGAGGCAAGGCAGGTCCACCTCTGCAGAGCCGTGCCTCCCAAAGGAGTCAGGACAGCTTCCACAAAAGCACAGTAGGGCCACAGTGTGAGAACTCCCAGTGCCTCTCACCATAGTGCTTCTCTCTTTGGAAGGAGCCAGAGCCCAGACAATATGCGGCCTGAAGTGAAGGCTGAGGGTGGAGATAAGAGATGGAGCACAAATAATGATGATAATGTCGACAACAACCAAGACCTGGACGATGACCCAACGCCTTAGAGTTGGTAGGAAATGGGATTTTTGTATACTTCTTATGGGAGCATTCTTGAGGCCTTTGGGAGCCTCCCTCCCTCCCATGAACTATGTGAACACATGAACAGAGGAACACTTCCATCATATTCCTAGCAGCAGCTGTGTACTTCACTGCATTTGCACAACACTTCCACGTTCATTGACGTGTTTGAGGCTAACCATTCCTCTGGGAAAGTGAAAGCATTTCAAATGGGTCAGAAAAGCCAAGGCTCAGAAAGGAAATGTGATCTGCTCAAGATTAATTCATTCATATCAAAGCCAGCATTCCTTCACTTCCTATTCAGCGAAGCTGTTGCTTAGCATTGCCATGTGCGAGGAACCCCGGGATGGCTGTGAAGCCTGCCTGTGGGGTACAGGGGAACACTCAGATAGGATGTGTGCTCTGATCAGCTGTTCTTATTCTTGGGACAGACCAGCTGAAAAATCTCTTCCTGTTTCAACTTACCAGTTCACTAGTTCCAAACTTGCTAAGACTGGCTGCTGTAGTGTGAAAGAGTCCCAGCCTCACACTCAGCTTGTGAACAGGAAACAGGGACCTAGGGAGTCATTAGGAAAAGTCACGGAAGCCAGAAGTTGGCGCTCTGGGGCTTGTGGCATGGACAACTCAAAAAAAGAAAACCTCATGGATAAGGTGAGACAAAGCATCTTATCCATAATAAATACCCAAACTTTCATCTTTATTATGCATCATTTTCCCCTGTGTTATTGGAATGAATAAGCCTCTTCCATTTGTGTGGTGGAAAGTAAGAAGGCCCCAGATGGATGGAGGTCTTTTCAGCCTCCGATGGGTACTCAGAGAATGACTGTTTCACTATTTACTGTATGGTCTTTGTATTTGCTTTTATCAAGAAACTTCTTCCTTGTGTTCTTATTGACAACGTGTAGACAGACAGACAGATGATTAGCAGTTTTTAAATGAGTACAGGGTGCTCAGTGGGTTCAGCTCATCCTTATGACCGTAGGAGTGCTTGGGTAGTCCTGAAACCAGTGTTCACCCAGTAGGTAGCTCCCTGTGCCACCCTGGTACAGGGGTCCAACGTTAGTCTGGCTCTCAGCGTGCTCCACATTCTTTTGCATATAGCTGCTCTGTCAGGAGAGAACAGGCCTATAAATGCAGGGCTGGAAGTGGTTGAGGATTCTCTTGAAAAAAGGCAACAATGAAAGGTAGGATCCTGATATGAAGCCCAAGGTATGAAGGTAGATCTACATTAACTGCCTGTTGAAAACAATGGCGACCAGCAGTGTTAATACGGGACTTTTCTTATTTGTTTATCTTTAGTAATTTTTGAAAATATTTTCCCCAGCTGAACTACCTCAGTCCAAAAAACCTAAAATGATTCAAACTCTGAAACTCACCAGGGTACTCAAGAAGTTCGGAGTTTCAGAGCTTTCCGGCTTGGAGGTGTTCAACCTATAGTTTCATTCTAGCTTGGGGATGCAAGCGAGAGATCTTGTTGTGATGTCCTTGGTCTTCTATAACCTTACAGTAGTCAGTGAAGTCCTCCTTTTCCTGCTAGGATGGGCTAAAACCATGGAAATGGTTGTGACCGAAAGAGAAAGTCTACAAAAAATTCATTTCAAAATTATTTTCTGTAATTCTGATGTGTCCAGAGAAATATTGCCTTAAAAGGAGAAGACCTAGGGTGGTGGTACACACCTTTAATCCCAGCACTAGGGAGGCAGAGGCAGTGGGACCTCCATGAGTTCAAGGCCTGATCTACATAGCAAGTGCCAGGTCAGCCAGGGTTATGTAGTCTCAGGAGGAGAAAAAGGAAGAAAGAAAGATGGGATGGGGTAGGGGGTAAAGGCGTCTGTGTATCAGAAATCATGGTTTAGGTGGCTTTTTGCCACATTTGGCTTTGGTTGGAATTATAGGCTTTCACCTGTACATTGGGTAGAGTAAACAGTTAACTCAGGTAAAGGAGATTCTGGTACTGGCTGTCATGCAGTGGTTTCCTTGGAGACAGATGTGCCGCAGATCCCCCATCCTGCGTGTGTGAAGTATGCTTCTCTTTTCATATCACATCCTTGACCAGTAGGAACACAGGACCCCCAAAGAGGCAGAAACTTGGTGTTCTTCTTTCCTGTGGCCCTTCATCCTCTCCTAGCACTCCTGGTATTGCCCCCTCCCATGCTCTGCAGCCTGGTACTCACCTGAGGTGCACTTTCTTTGTCTCCTGCCTTATTCAGATCCCAGCTCTTCAGCCTACCTACTGTCATTTGAACCTGTCCCCCAGTTTGATGTTGTTTATCAATCGAATTGCTGTCTTTTCTTTGAAACTTTCTTTTCTTTCTCTTTTACCTGTGATTATATGGTCTGTAAAGAAATCTCATTGCTGTTTCTCTGACTGAGACATAGAACCCTAAGAGGAGAAAGAGACACAGGAAGAGCCCCACCATTTCACCAAGGCATTTCTTGGATTGCAGAAGAGCCAGACACTCTATCGAAGTTCCCTTGGCTCAGACCTGGGAGGCCCATTTCCAAGCCTGCCTTTCCTTTCATTTCTTCCTATAACGATGGGAAAGTTAATTAACAGCTAAATCAAAATGTATTTATTACCCTTCACAATGAGATTCACTTGCATTTACATGTTGAGGTTCTGTTACCACTAGACATAGGCTGTCAAACTTTTATTTATGCAGAATAACTATCCTGGTTGCACTTAAGTGACATCACATATGATTTTTAATTTTTTCCATGACTCAAAGTGCTCCACATTTTGAGTATTGCAAGGTGGAGTTGGTGATGCTGCATCTGTCCACATCTGTTGAGTCTCTTCTCCACAAACTACCCGCAAAAGGACATGGTCCATTTTGAAACGAGTTTGAACTTGCTGAATATTGGTGACCAGTGGGGAAGGTAAATTACAGCTCACACTGCAGAAACAGGTAGCAGGGGAGCAGCGAGCGAAATCTTTCCTTTTTCTGGGCTGCTGAGAGGTGGTAGCTGTTAAAGAGCTGTCTGCTAAGTCATCCCGAGCTAATGCAAATTAACAGTTGTTTTCTTTCAGAACTGTATGACTGGATAAACATTTACCATTTGTTTCGTTTCTACTCATCTCTTAAAACAGTTGCTACAGGTCTTAATAGTAAGACTCGAAACATATAATGTATTAGCCTTGGCACATCAAAATATTGTTCATCTTCCAAACTTGAGATATTCCAGTTTGGCTTCTCACTGAGTTTATAATGTATCTGAGTGTATGTATCTAAAAACGCATCTTACTAATCTCCTGGAATTGATTTAAAAAAAAAAAAGTTCCTGGAGCTTGTCGCTATTCCCAGCTTCAACATGGTCTGTCACTTGTGAGATGGATGGGCATTGTGCTCTATCTCAGTCTTTGAGGGCCCTCGACACGAAATCTGAACCACGGATACTTTGGGAAAGAGGCCTATGATACTTGTGCAAATTAATAATGGGGTTAAAATGGAGCTAAAGCCATAGCTGGGAAAGCAGTGCTCCTTGCTTTTTAAGCAAGCCTTTCTCATGCCTCGCAGGACCACCTTTTCTCATGGCGCCAGTGTGGCAACGGCCAGGGGTAAAGAATTTCACCAAGTGAACAACAGTATCTAGTAAATTTGTGTTCCGAACTCTCCCGAAAGGTTTATTCCACTGCAGTCGTTAACATTCCTGGAGCCTGAGTCTGCCAAGCGCTTGCACTCAGTTCACAGGCTTCCAATTTAGCATGACAAAGTTGCTCCCATTTGCAAATGTGAAACGTGGAGCCCCAAATGGAGCCTCACAGTGAACTGCGCCTGGGGATGAGATCCTAGAGATACAGTATAAAGGATTATCTAGGATCATGTGGATGGTTCGCGGTTGCCTTTGTCTGGCTGCTGGGTTAGATCATTCTTGGCAAGTTGGGTGAATTAGTATCCTATTCCTGAGCCCCATTTCATTACCTAGTTTGGAACTCTTCCACGCCCTGAAAACTTCCATTGAAACGTTCATCAATGGTATTTGCATAGACAAAATGGAATCAAACTATTGACATCTTCTTTAAGAAAAACAAAAAGCAAATGTATGTGACTGGTTTGTCACAAAAGATAATTTATCCAAAGGCACCTGTCTTCTCTAAGAACTCTGCCTGAAAGGGCTTTTAGGGGGAGCCTGGTGAACTTTTTGTCTTTAAAATAAAGCTGTGTTTGAGGTAGGAGAGAAGCTTAGTTTTTGAAATGGCACAATGAATAACAAAGATCTCTTTTCACCCCCCAAAAAAGAGGCACTAAAAGGGACATTTGTTAAACTCTTGAGGAAGAATTGTACTGTTAATATAAAAGTCTAGATATAAGAAAGAGGAGCCTGGAGGAAGGGGAAGGCCAGGTACTGTTGGAGACATGCTGGCTCGGAGAGCAGCCTGTTTCGCATAGGTGGTCACAACAACCTTGTGCTCAAAACTCAGTGATGTTTTTAGTGACCAGGACAGCAAGTCAGTAAGGGTCAGCCAAGCATTCTGACACTGGATGACCCATCCATCTCCGTACTGTCTCACCACGCCCCCAGGAGCCCATCAGTATCTTCTGGCAAACATGGGACAGGTATATCCTCCCGAGGCAAGTCAGGTGATTTGTATTTTTGGGTTTTCAGCATAGGCGGGATCTGTCATTGGTTTGGAAGCTGGCAAGCCCAGGCATCCTGTCTCTTACTGGTTCATGCTACAGATGAGAAAAAGATTTTTCAAATAGTAGCTTGATGAACAAACAGGGTTGGTTATGAGCTGGGAGAGAGAGCAGTAGGTATTTCAAGGCTGTCTATTGGCCACTTCATTGCTGTCCAAAACGGAGCTTTCCTAAGAGCTCCCTTTATAAGAAAAATACCAAGTTCCTGGTCTCCTTCTTTAGAAAACAAAAATAAGGTGTTAGAAACAGAAGTTGCCGAGTCCACAACTCCAGTTATCAAGTCTGGTTGTCTCCCTCATAGGTCAAAATCCAAGCACTCCATTTCCTATCTACAGCCCTCATGATATTTGAAAAGGCTCTGAAGAAAAGCAGTTGTATTGTTATTTTAAAGAACTGGGAAGCAGAATGAAGGCTCAGAAGCTTGAGTGCAGTGGTAACAGAGCACCTGAACTCAGGCTGGAATATTCTCTCCTAATTACTGGTGAGGATTAATTAAGTACAAAGTTACAAGCCTGGAAAGAATTTCTTGATTATTTTTCTTTAATTTTTTTCCTACAAAAAAAAAAAGACCCACCCCATCATTTTCTATTTTAGCAGTTTCCACAACTTAAACATTAAATTCTTATTGTTTGATTTCTGTTATATTAGGAGTGTGTGTTTTGCAATTCTAATCTTCACGCTTTCCTTTCTTATCACTGAAGTGGGCCTTTTGAAGCTGGGAAATTTTTCATAGCAATATTGACAGTGTTCACATTTGCATGATGACAGCCAAGGAATGGAGCAGTAATTTTTGAAATTGCAGAAGTATTTAGAACACTGATAAAAGCTGAAATATATTTTTGATGGATTGAAGTTAAGCATACATGATTTTTTCCTGCTGTCAAAAGGCTCTGAATTTAGTGAATATTTGCCTGCTGCGAGAATGCAAGATTAACATCACAACCATCACCCGGGCACCCAAACCCTGCAATTTAATAGCTTTTTAGGTTCTTTCCTTTTTCTAAACAGCAATTAATCTCATTTTAGTACAATTTTCTCGTTTCTGAAGTCGCTCATTGAATCGCTGTTTTGTTCATATTTGGCTTCAGCTTCTCTGCATAGTCATTAAAGTCCCAATTAATGTCGCCTTTAGCTGAAGAGTGCTCATTTTTATTGAGAAAATGACAGTTGCTGCCATGAGTAGTGCAGTGTAATATACATTAATTGCCCTGTAACACTGGTAATTACGAGTTTTTCAAGCCTCTCAGTAAACTGTCATGCCTAGACAAGACTGTGCTAAAATAGATTACTCATTAGGGAGACCTGGCCTATTTTCTGGTGGGTTCTTAGTGTTGGTTTAAAAAAAAAAAAAATCTTGAGCTTGAACAAATAGTTGCCAAGAGCAATTTCCTCCAACAATATTCTTGTGCTTGGTTTTTCAGCCATCACTTAAGATTGTGGTCAGAAAAGAGACAGGGTGTAGCAGATGCTGCAGATAGTGAGGCTTGAGCATCTCTTTCCGTGGCTCTCAAGAGCAGATCTAGTGGGGCTCCATTCGGGCTTGAATAGCCTGGAACCAAAGACTGCTTCTAGGGGCTGCTGGGTAAACACAGGTTCATTCCCGGGGAGATAGTCGGAAGGCAACCGGTAAGTCATACTATCAAGTCCGAATCACCGCTGTGCAGATTACCGTGAACCCGAGTAGGTGCAGAGCCCATATAGATTCCCGCCAACCCTAAAGTAGGTGCAGAGTTCTATAGATTCCCGTGAACCCTAGAGTAGGTGCAGAACCTATATAGATTCCTGCGAACCCTAAAGTAGGTGCAGAGTTCTATAGATTCCCGTGAGCCCTAGAGTAGGTGCAGAACCTGTATAGATTCCCGTGAGCCCTAGAGTAGGTGCAGAGCCCGTATAGATCCCTGTGGACCGTAGAGTAGGTGCAGAACCTGTATAGATTCCCGCAAACCCCAGAGTAGGTGCAGAGCCATTATACATTCCCGTGAACCCTAGAGTAGGTGCAGAGCCGGTATAGATGGCTGTTGGCTGGAATTCTGTTTGTCTGTTTTTAAAAGATAAAACTCCTTCAATGAGAGCAGCAAAAAGCTTGCATGTGAATCTGCCAAATTTTCCATCAATGCTTTCTGGCTAGTTAGTAAGTTTAGCTGATTTTTTCCCCCAAATCATGTTCTGAATATTTGTGTAGATATAATTTTTCTACTTCCCATTCTGACTAAGTTTCATAGGTTGGTGTTTTAATACAAAGTGAACATGAAAACCATTGGTTTCTCAGAGCTGAGAAAAGGAACTCTTCCTCAAATCCATGCCTGAAGCAGGTGTTCTAACAATCTGCTCTCTCCCTCTCTCTCTAAATGAATTTTGTCACAGCCTTTCACATTTCCTTGCGGTGACGAGCTAATGAAAGTAGATAGTACAATTTGTGCTGACCAGGTAGCAAGTGCCAGCTCACAGCTGAGGATAGCTTTAAAAAAATAAATAAATAAAGTCCAGCATCATATCAGTGATTCACCCATTACACAGCATTAATAGTGAGAGACCTTGGTGTGTTTATCTGTTTGTATTGGTGTGCATTTATCGAATTGTTTGTGACAAGACTAATTGGGGTAATTGTAGACACTGAAATTACCTGTCAGCTATATGTAACCACACTCCCTTTCTTTCTGACGAATGATGACAACTGAGGGACCCCATAGCATTACTCATGATGGCTTTTCGAGTGGTAATAAGGACAATAGGGGCCCTGGCTAATTTGACATGGACAGCCTTCACAACAAGAAGCCAGCTAAATGACTTGTCAGGAGGGGAGAGAAGTCAGAAAAGTAATGGAGTCCCCCATGGCGCTCTGACAGGGAGATGAGGCAATTTCAAGGGGAAGTGAAAAGGCTTCAGTTTGTCAAGTATTTAGAACAATCAGAGAACAGCTAGAGGCTGGAACCTGACAGGGAATCTGTGGACCATGCTAGAGGTTTCCCATAGGGCACTTCCTTCCCGATGGCTGTGGGGTACTCAGGTTCTGTACTCACCACACACTCATGTCCACCACCGTGAGTCTGTTTTACAAAGGCCACTAGTAGTTAAGGTGACAGAGACCTAGCTATGGGGCCATGACGTGAGTCACAGTCACTAACCCGTTGAAGAATAAGGAAGAATCTGGCCCTACAGTCTGTTGGCAGCAGCCCCCACACAAGGATGGTATCAACGCTTTTCTCGTTTGTTTGTTCTGATCATATTGAGTGTTAGAGATAGGGTCTCACTGAGTAGCCCAGGCTGGCCATAAACTTACTCTTCTTCATACTTACTAGGTGCTGGGATTATGGGTATGCATCCGCATGCCCAGCTAGTGTTAACTGTTGACTGAGATCTTATACCAACTTAGTTGAGCCACCCCAAGACACAGTTGACCCCTAGCGTGCTCCTTTCTCACTTGCAACAGCAAGAAAGAAAGTGCAGCACTCAGAAAGGCTGAGACTTCTGTAAGCAGGTCTTTCCTTTGGTTCCATAATAGCTGCAATGCAAGCTAGAAAACATGTGGTTTTGTATTAAAAGGACCTCCTTCTCCCATACCCTGCACCCCCAAAGCTTTAAAGGTTTTGCCTTGATATGTTTAATATGTGGCTAACAGGTTAGGCAGTACGTGGATACGTCTGTAGTTACCTTGTCTTCAGTTCCTGGTTTTCTATACTTAGGGTCTATCTGTGTACCTTGTGGAAAACAACCTCAAGTATCTCTCCTTGATAAGGCAGCCTTTCTTGGTAGGACCTCAGTTTCTTCCTGCACGTAATAAAGAAAGATGAGTAGAGGAAATGCATCCAGTTTAGAACCTCAGTGGATCTCAATAGGAACACATGTTAGGATGAGCTCAGTCTGTGGAGTATTCTCACAGCGGGGCTCCTCCATTCCTTCCCTACTATGTGCTTGAACATCCAGCAGATCCTTTAAATGAGGTAGGGATCTTTTCTGTAAAGATTTTAAAGCCTTTAAACTGTACAGTCTTGAGGCTACAGAGATGGCTCCGTGGCTAAGAGTGCTGATTGTTCTTTTGGAGGACCCGAGTTCAGTTCTGAGCACCAGCATCAAACAGCTCACAATGGCCTGCAACTCCAGCTCCAGGGGATCCAACACCCAAACCTAGCCTCGGCCAGCATCTGCATGTACATGGCATATTCACGCAGATACACATGCACATGTACACTTTTTCTAAATTTAAACTACAAACTCAGTGCTTTGCGAAGACGGAAACGTGTGTTCCATACACTTCCTAATGCACTGCTTTATGTATTACTTTGACATGGGACAAGGCTGCCTTCAAATTTGTGTAATATATTAATATATCATTTAATATTTCTCAATATACCTTAAAACATATAATTTTGCAGTTATTTTAAGACCCACCTATTTTAAGTTCTACTGAGCCAGGTTGCCTGGCTCAGAACAGTTGGACACTCATTCCAAGGAAATTCTCCTGAAATGTTTTTTTTGTTGTTGTTGTTGTTGTTTTTGGCTTTGCTTTTGTTTTGAGGTGAGAGAAGAGGTGGTAGCAGTTGTTCTTTCCCCCAGTAAAAGCAGGTGCCCACACACCCAGTCCCCTTGAACAGGGTTGGCATGGTGTGGCGTTCTTAATGTTGCCACGGCTTGCTTCAAGAGCAGAATAGGCACTCTGCCACACCTAGACCCAGCATACTGCACACCCAATAATGGGCTCAGAGTCATGGGAGCAGCAAGACACAAGCCCAGCCATGCAGAGTAAAGACCTAGTAATGTGCTTGGGGACCTCAGGAGCAGTGGTGCCTCCAGATGGAGGGAGAACCCCTTGCGTGTGCTTGGTGTGCACAGTGAGAATGTAACTTCAGATGCCCAGGCTGTGGGCTGCATAGGAGTCCTTTATTCTCAAGATGCACTCTCCTTTGTGAGTGACTGGGTCATTCCACTCCTAGGACGGGCGTTTCTCCACATGAGCCTTGCTTTAAAAGGATTCTTCATGGACTTCCCAAATATTTGCTCTTGGAAGCTTTTCCACTTGTAGGAAAAATGCTTTATTTCTTTTTAAAAAATCATTTTAAATAAACTGTTCGGTGTTTGTCATTGAATGTTTATGTGTTCTTCACCTTCGGATATATTCAAGTTGTTTTTCGTGTCTTCATATGTAGGCCCCACTGATCTTAGTAGACTCCTTATGCTTGTGTTGTATGCCTGTGTAGTTACTTTAATAATCACCTGTGCTGGGTGTTCTAGGAGGCAGCATAAACAACACTATACCAACACTCTTACGACGGGCTGAGCTGAGGTGCAGAACGCACCACAGCTTCCACCAGCACTGGTGTGGTACAGGAGCCCTGACTGCCGATTTACACATGCTCACCAAGGTCTGGGCCCCGAGCTCCAGCCTCAACCTGAGTCTGTCTTTCTGTCTTCTGTCGTGAAATCTGCTAGTCTAGAGAAAGCTATGGCGCCTTCATTTTCTGTACCATGATGTGGCTTTTAGTGGTAATTCTGTTTCTCCCTTTTAATATTCAATTAAAGGAGCTGTTTTCATGACACTCAACACTCATTTATCCAGTTGTCTATTAACATATACACAAGTGTAAACAAAATGGCTTGTACACATGCATTTGTTTTCTCTTCTGTAGTCTTCAGAATTCTTAATTCATGTCTGCAGATAATTTGTAGACCAGAAGGATAATGTGTGGTATTATATGAAATTAGTCATTTACCTGTGGCATAGTGTTTAAAGCGTTTTCATTTCCTACCTTCCTTCCTCTCTACCTGAAGCCTCCATCAGCATCAGAATAGGCTTTTTCTCTTGACAAAATATGTGCTCTGAGTGAATGATAATTGCTATCATTACTACTATACTTTTTCATTTGTTTATGGTGTTTCTGGGTGTATATGTATTATGTGCACATGTGGATGGGGTGTCGCTGTATACATGTGGAGGCCACGAGTCAACATCAGGTGCCCTCAGTCCTTCTCCACAGTCTATTTCGAGGCAGGGTCTCTCACTGTATCTGGAACCTTTGAACTTCCTAGTATGGCTGACCAGAGGTCCTTCTGCCTCTTCTCTCCATGCCCAGTGCTCAGCTTACAGACACGTACCACCTCACCCTTACACATGTGCCAGGGTCCTCATGCATGTATGACAAGCACACTACAGACCGAACCGCCTCCCCAGGTGACTTCACAAGTCACTTTTACACCCATTCATATTTCTTGACGATGACGTAGAGAATAAGCAACCTGAGTTAAAGGACCACAGAGTTTTAGGGCTGCAGTGCTGTCTTAGACAAGCAGGGTTGGCATATGCTCAGACACTGCACCCTGCCCAGGCTGGTGGCATCACTGGATAGGCAGTTTTGATGCTCGATGTTTTACTCCCCCTCAGTTCTGCCCAGTGTGCCTGTGCCTTCCTGTGTGGCTGCTTGCCCTCAGTCGTTTGCTGAGCTATGCCTGCACCAGGCCCTCCTAAGCGCTAAGGCCCTTATCATGAGAAAGTTGTATGATCGTCCTTCAATCTCTATTTGCAGTTCCACGTCCTCTGACCCTAGAGCTCTGGACTGGGTCGCTCATTTCTCGGGACACTAGATTGTTCAGATTATCCCAAGTGGTCTCCTGCCCTCTCTCCAGTGCCTGCCAGAGCTGTCATTATAGATTGTTTCAGTCACACATATAATTGCTTCATTGCTGGTAACTGGCTTAATATCGTCCCAGACCTCATTGGCTCTTCTTACCTCTGATTTACATATAGCATCCCAGGGCTTTCTTCGGGGCATTTATCTTTTCTCCTCCAAATGATCTGGTGACAGTGGACAGTGATTCAAGTTTTCATCAGCCCAAACATGATACTGTCTTTCTGCCACAAGCCAAAGAAGGGAAGACATCACAAGAGATGCTTTCATTACTGTACTTCAAGGGGGCCCTGTCATGAAGTCAAGAAGGGAAGTTCCTGAAGTCGCCCCACACTGACACTGGCAGGTGCTCTGTGGGCCACCCCATCCCTTCCTAACACCCAGACAAAAGCACCCAGCACTCTTTCCTGCCAATCAAGCTGCACACAACCTGCTGGATACGGTCTGCCCCACGCTGCCTCTCTTTGTCCCTTCGTACTCCAGGAGAAAAATCTCAAGGACTCTGCATGGCGCTAACTGCTAGGCAGCATGCTGATAGGGAAGATTGGTTCATGGGCTCCTAAAGGAGACTGTCATTTTCATTTGTGTTACAAGTAGCCCTAGTAAGTTTCATTGCTCTGATAGCAGTTGTGGGCGTGGAGATCTTTGGACACAGAAGTAGTGTTGTAAATGCTGCTGGGTTTCCAGGCCGGCCTCAGAAGTCACTCACAACCAGTGTGTAGCAGGCCTCACAGGACTAAGGAAGTTTTAAAGGCTCATACTCAAAAGGATTTGAAAGTTTAAGCCAGGCAGTGGTAGAGCACACACTCTGGAGGCAGAAGCAGGTGGATCTCTGTGAATTCGAGGCCAGCCTGGTCTACAGGAGCTAGTTTCAGAATAGGCTTCAAAGCTACACAGAAACGGTCTTGGGGGAAACAAACAAACAAAAAACACCCTGAAAGATTAGAATCCATTTGGATGCGCTGTCAGCAGAAAGACTGCCTCCCTAAATTATGACTGCCATTCACTCACCCGACTCTACCTTTGTTTCTTCTTCTTTTGTTTTGAGACAAGGTCCTGGCTATCCTGGAACTCTGTTGGCCAGGCGGGCCTTGAACTCAGAGATCTGCCTGCCTGCCTAAAGGTGTACGCCACCACTGCCCAGCCACCCTACATTTCTAAAATTTCTTGTTCCATGAACTTTCAAGAATATTCCCAAGAAAAATTCTTACTTGAGCAGTAAGCCTTTTTCTAGAGGGTGGAGATATTAGTTAAGGCCTCTAATATATCTTTGGAAAGGTGTATGTTATATAATCTAGCAATTGTCAGTAACATGATTCATAGAAGGCATTTGCCTGTCCAGTTCTGCTCCGTGTTTCTGAACACACTCTTTCAGATTGTAGCCAGTTAACATCATTAAAAAAAAAAAAAACATGGGTTCCCCTAGAATGACTGTGCTGTCCCTCTTGCTCCTTATGGGAGTTGAAGTCGCCTGAACAGATCCCACCCATTCAGTTTCCGGAGACTCCATATCAAAACACTGCCTCCATTGCTTCCTGCCATCACCTCACACTGTACCCTCTCCCCCATAGAGTAGCGAGAAAGCTCACCCAGGGCCATCCCTTCCCATCTGCATGTGTTTAAAGAACTTGGGAGGTCACATCAACTTCCTTGTTTTGTTTTGTGCCATAGACACCTCGAACATGTGCAATGGTGCTCCTAAGTTGGAAGCCATCTGAGACTACATAGCATGATTCTGAGTGGTCAGAGGGCCTCTCACCTAACATCACATGGCCAGTGAGTTAGATCCCAACAGTCACACACACAGTGTGCACCACACACACACGCACACACACACACCCCTCCTTCCCTACTGTTTACTGGGTTATGCAGATTTTTGACAGGTTATAGGAGTTGCTATATATTTTTTGGTATTGATTGCTTGCCAGGTATGTATCAGCTTTGTATTACTATGGAAGAATCTCTGAAATGGCCAACTTAATAAGGCACATGATTTATTTTGGTTGTATAGGTTTCAAACTATGGTTACTTGGTTCTGTCATTTGGGGCCTTTTAGAACATGCATGACAACTGCATGTGGCCAAGAAAACCTGATTTCCTCATAGTGTCTGAGAAGCACAGCAAGATCGGAAAGGATTGCTTCCTAGTCCCTTCAAGGGCACACTCCTTTAACCTAACTTCCTTTTCAGTAGCGCTACCCCCCTCAAAGGTTCCACCACCTTCCAAGACACCAGAGGCTGGTGACTGAGCCTCTGAGAGACACTTAGGGAAGCCGTCTAGCAGATGTGTCTGGCTGGCAGATACTCCCTCTGGTTGAGGAAGCTCTTTAACTTGCTGTCAGCCCTGTCCATCTCTGGTTTTGTTACCTGCACTTCCAGTGCCCCATCCAGTGTCAGTCATTGTTTGAGAGGCCTCCTCCTATGCTTTCCTCTAGGAGGGTCAGAGTTTTAGGTCTTATGTAGTCTTTAAACCCATGTTAGCTAACTTTTGCATCATATATTGCATCTAGATCTCAAGAGTGTTAAAATTTTAGGTTTTGTGTAGTGTTTAAGTTCCTTTTTAGCTGATTTCTGTGTATCATCTATATGTCTAATTTGATTCTTTCCTGCATGAATCTCTAGTTTTCCCAGTACCAGAAGACTGGTCTGTACCTGTGATACTCAGGGCCCTTCCCATGTTAGAGCTTAGGAGTCGGTCTGAGATCCACATTCTCTGTGAAATGACCTGAGTATCGGAGAGTCAGTCTAAGCCTAACCAGGTCCAGCCTTGGCAGCTTGTTAGAAAGGACTGTAGTCCCCCAGCGGCAGACTCCTCCCCTTTCGTGGAAGTGGCTTTACAGCATCTCACAGTGACTTCACATCTGCTGAGTTCTAGTTGGGAAAGCTGTTTTGAAAGTTGACACAGTTAAATGTTTGTTGTGTGTTTAGAAATGTATTAGTCACAGTATAGACACAGAAGCAGCTGGGCCTCCTGCTCCCACCTGTTCAAACCACTGAGGCAAAGCCACCTGGAAGTATTCAGCAACAAGAACTTCGCTCTCTCCTGAAATGCCCTCAGCTAGCGGGGATTGGCCTGTGTGCACAGTGACCTGCAGATCCCATGCATCCCCGCTGAGATGAGAGGCAAGAGTAGAAGCACGGTACCCAGGTTGGAAGAGGAGGATGAGGAAACAATGGCTTCTAATTTGCCCCATACCAAGGAGCAATTTCAAACGGCCAGTCACCGGTTGGGAGGTCTATTCCTGGGAATCTTTGATTCACTTTCTCCACAGGAAATCACTTGAGGGAGATGCAGTTCCGGGTGTCTTGTGCTAGCACAAATAGGAGGCTGTGGTCCTATCACCTGACATTGCTTCCTGCTTCCCCAAAGACCGCACATTCTCAGGGATGTCAGATTTCATAGGAAGTCAGAGGTTAGAGGGAAATTTCGCATGAACCACCAGATCCATGGTGCAAACTATAAGGAGAGTATTCCTTGGTGCCTTGAGCCTTGTGGAGAGAGTGGTGTGTGACCTGTAGCCTCTGTCCTGCTGACTCCATGAAAGTGTGGCTGAGCAGGGAAACCAGGCAGGCAGAACTCAGGCTTCGTCTGTGGCTGTGGGACAAAGAGGAAAGACTGAAGACATCTGAGAACGTCAAAGAACCCAGACTCTTCAATGGAAGAGTTTCTACAAAAACCTTTGAATCCAGCTCTGCATGTCTAAGTACCGAGGTTGTCCTTCTTGCTTCAGTCGTGTTCTAGATGCATCTATTATGTGAATTAGAACTGGTTTCCAGCATCTTAGGAAAACAGGTTCATAGAGAGCGGAAGGGAAAAAGAGGCATGCCTGAAGGTAAAGGTTATCCCTGAGCCTTCTGGGACAGCAGGAGACAGCAGCCATAGGAAGTCCCCTCACATGTTCTAAACAGTACAGGTAAGCATGTCGTCCTTATTACCTCTCAAGGTGGTGTATCAGTCAGTGCCCTCCAAAGACACAAAAACAGAAGGTTATGTGGGTACATATATTTGTCTTGAGGTAGGGTTTTTTCTGTGAAGCTTACTCTGGCCCTAAGCTTGCCATCCTCCTGCCTCAGTCTCCTAAGAGCTGAGTTTGCAGAAGCACACCAACACGCTGGGTTATGTAGATGATGCTGAGGGCTTGAGCCTGGCTCCCCTTATAGAAGCTGTCCTTATAGAAGCTGCAGGGTAGGCCTGCAGGCTGGGACCTCAAGCAGCATTCAGGAAATGGGCCCTTCTCCTCTGCAAATGTGGTTCAATCTGCCAGCTGATTGAATGACTCACACCCACCTGACTAGCAGGCGCTCTGCCTTCCTTAAAGTCACTGTTTCTTGATAATCACCAGAACGCTGTCACAGCCAGGACTAGCTTGATGAATGGCTCAGTCAGTGGGCACAGTGTAGAGTTCAGCTGTCACAGCGAGGCGCTCTTGCCACCTTTCTGCCAATGAGGAAACATGAAGCTCAAACAAACACTGTAGGATGCTTACTGAGAGTGACTGTCATCTGCAGGCCAGCCCAGCCTTAGGTCTGACTCAAGAGAGCAGCTCTACAGGTCTGTCGTCTCGGGTTGTTAGA
The DNA here is from genome assembly GCF_037038515.1 of Microtus pennsylvanicus. NCBI lineage: Eukaryota > Metazoa > Chordata > Mammalia > Rodentia > Cricetidae > Microtus > Microtus pennsylvanicus. Next base: position 94,071,519 of record NC_134580.1, read on the forward strand.
AAATATCTTGTCACCTATCTCAAAGAAAACTCATCTCCTCTCACCTCCATCTCTTTTCCCTTGGCTATTAGCTCCCCTTCCACATGTTTGTCTTCCCTACTCAGCCTGCTTTAGTTGCCTTTTCTAATTTTCTCTCAGTTTTAGTTCATTAGCCTTTAAAACAATTATCACTAACTAAAATTAAAATTGTAAAAGGAGGTCGGGCAGTAGTGGCACACACCTTTAATCCCAGCACTCAGGAGGCAGAGGCAGGTGGATCTCTGTGAGTTCAAGGCCAGCCTGGTCTACCAAAACTAGTTCCAGGACAGGCTTCAAAGCTACAGAGAAAACTTGTCTATAAAAAAAAAATGTAAAAGGAAAGGGGCAAATGAGGAAGCTAGTAGATGGAATTGTGGCTGATCCAGGGTCTCTAGTAACAACCCTGGTTTGATCAGGGTGGGGAAATCACCAGTGGAGTTGGGGGTGGGGTCAAAATCAGAGAAAAGGACAAAGAGCCAGAGCGAGAACTCAGTCTTAATGTCGTGCAGGAGACGGTCTCTTCCTGGTGATATCTAACAGTCTAGGCTAACTCTTGGGCCTATAGGGATGCTGTCCAATTCTGATAGGCATATTCTTGTCAAGTGCCCGAGCAGAGCATCTCAAGCTGCTGCGTGTCAGAGCTCCACTGCTGCCCCGCAAGGCCCCACACTCCACAAGGCAGCCTCTCGGGAGCTCAGTCCAGGAGCCAGGCTGGAGGAATCTCCAGGTATACCGTCGGGCAGCACAGTGTGAAAAAGTGAAGCCTGTGATGAGTGGGTCGTGGTAGGAAGTCACCTCCTTACAGACGGAGGGCAGAGTGGAAGGCAAGCTGAAAGCTCGGGCATTCCGTATAGCATCCTGGGTGATGCGACTTTTCTTAGTGCCCCCACTGGGAAGGATAACCAGTAGCAGTTATATGAGCACATGTCCGTACACAGGCATGCTAACAGTGGATCTGTTTCAGCTCTCTTTCTGTTGCTGTAATAAAAACACTAACCAAAACCAGCCTGGGGAGGAACTGTTCATCCCTGAGGGAGGTCAGAGCAGGAACCCAAGCAGGAGCCTAGAAGCAGAAATTGAAGCAGAGACCAGGAAGGAATGCTGCTTACTGGCTTACTTAGCCTGTTTTCTCAGATTACCTAGAACCACCTTCCTGGAGGCAACACTACCCACCATAGGCTTCCCCTGCCCCCACCCCCTATCAGTTATTAATCAAGAAAATGTCACACAGGCGTGCCCATTGGCCAATCTGATAGATAAAATTCCAAAACTGAGGTTCATCGTAAGTGACTCCAGTTTGTGCCAAGTTGACCAAAACTGATCAGACCCTTGTAAGATTCCAATTCATGTAGCTTGGGGCTGACCTGGGAGCGTATTTGTAAACCATCCCAGTTGATTCCCATGTGCAGCAAGGCCTGCAAGCCAAAGTTCTAGACTGAGACTGACCCGTTGCTTTTAGCCCCACTGCAAAGCAGTGGTGCCTGAGCGAGGTCTGCATGGCCCAGCGGCTGGCTCCAGCTTCCATATGTGATCCTCCCATAAAGATCGCATGGGGTAAAGAGACGAGCTCCAGCAAATGACTAAATTCAGCAGACCTGTGCCCCGACGGCTTTTAAAGAAATCTCTCCAAAGCACTTACTTCCGGGACAGAGTTAGAGACCTCCATTGGTTCTTCTTTTCCAAAATTTGGCACTGTTAAAATAATGCTGCTAACAACATATGCTTTCAAAGTAGAATGTATAGTATTTTTCTCCAGTTCTAAAATCCCCAAGGCTCTGAAAACCAACTTTGGAATAAAGTAAACCCCAAAACACATGTAGCCACAAAATCCAAGCAGCACTCATGTTGGCCCTCTTAGAAACTTAATGTAACTGTCTCGTGGTGCAAAAGTCCTCTGTTTAGCTTTAGAAATATGAGGACACTTGGTGACAGGGTGGTGCTTTGTTCACGGTGGACGTGACGTCATATGCAATATTTTTCAACTTCTAAATCTGATAAGTGTAACTCTCAGAGCCTTCTGGCCCATGGAGTTCAGATAAAGGGTTGTGGCCCTGGTTTACTTATGTGATTCGTTCCCTGAGGACCTACTCTGATCTGGGGCAGCAGCCTCGCCCCACAGGTCAGCTGTACTCTCACCATGGCCTTGTTTGAATTACCCTGACAAGCGATGACATTCATCTCAGCAGGAACCAAGTCAGTTCTGCCTACCATGGCACCGGTATGCCTGGCCGTGAGCTGGCACAGTCAGGCTCCAGGAAACGCACGTTGAGGGAATACAGGGACGGACCATAAGCTGCTTCCTCTGGCTTCATGCTCTTAACAGTCATTTCCCTAAGTGCTAGGAGCACCCTAGTGACGTCTGTGTGACTAGGTCACTAAATTCTAAGAGAATTAAGTTGAAGGTGGGAAGACACAACTTTAGACAGTGGGTTGATTTCTCGGGTAGGAAAGAAAAACCTCTGTGACCCCAAAAGTAATGCCATTGCAAGAAACAGACTGTAGCATGGGGTAATGTTTGGATTTCAATGATACAGCCTGCTCATGACTTCCATGTTGGATGGCACAGCTCTAGATCTTGAACTCAGGCGTATTTCATTCTGACATACATGGGGCACTGTCTAAGCCCAGGAGACATCACTAAGCTCCAAAGAAGGGATAAAGTCATTCCAAGCAGAAAAAGACCAAGTGATGCAAATGAAATCAGAAGATGGAAATGCTAAAGACATGGGTATACTCGGAGAACCATTCCCGGTCCTGTATATCAGACACCAGTGTCCCCTAGATGGGATGTAGTGGAAAGGAGGGAAAAGTGAGTGTTCCGAGAAGCAAGGTCCCCAGACTCTTGTTCACCTGGGACAGAAGCTTGGACTTTGCCACCTGTAGATGTGTGTCACAGGGGTTAATAATAAGCCTGGTATCAGAATCCACTTGGCAGGTGAGCCTTTCAGGCCTCCAGCCAGGGGGAAACCGTCTGCCCAGGTTCTGTAATCTCAGCTGCTGTTCCAGGGTTGTTTAGAAACCTTGAGAAACGATTTTCTGTTCCACTCCTTACCATCTCTTGTCCTTGGTGCCTCTGGCAGTCACTTTCTCCACACCAGAAGCACAGTGTGGCATGGAGGCCCACTGAGTTAAACTGGGAACTGCCTTCTAACCTGTCGCTAGAGGTGGTTACTACACAGCACAAAGAAGTGGGGACATGCTCTCCTGGACACGTGGATCATGGGCCAGCCTGCAGCAAACATAGCTCACCAACAGGTTTGCTCTGAGGACAAGGCAGGCTCAGCTGCGCCAAAGGCACCTACAGACATGGGGTCTCTCTCTTTGTGTCTTCCACCCAGTTCTTTCCGAGGGCTAACAAACCTCAAACTGCCTGACTCAAAACAGAAACACCACTTGTCCGGTTTGTTGTTTCATTTGTTTTCAGATTGAACTTGAACTATTGAAGGCAGAGTTGGCACCGCGAGTTTGTCCTGTGCACGTCTGAAGAGAATGCAGAGTATTGATTCACAGACCCCAGGCATTTGAATAGAAATTAGACCAATAATTTAACTTCAATTTCCAAAAAAGCCTTTCCTGGAAGAGCTGTCACATTGTGTGGTTTTTCCTTGTTATTAAAAGAAGGTGCTAGGTGCTGGTGGGTTTCTCAGAGTCTGAGTCAGCGTTGATTTGAGATTTTGTTGAAGAATCATTCTGAGCTTGGCCCATGCAAGATTTGTGACACGTGGGCTGACTACCATGTGCTCTACGGGGACAGCTCGCAGTTCAAGCACCGATTTCTAGAAAAACCAAAGAAGCAAAAAGGAAGTAAATCTACTCCTTATCTAAGTCTGGGGCCCAGATTCTCGCAGTTACTGCTGATGGCTGGGGTTAAACTGCCCCTTGACAACTTGTAAAGCTCTTTGTCTTACACAGCAAGAAAATCAATGCCAAATTATCTCAAGAATATTATTGATGACCTAAGTGTCATTTTCTGTTTTTATTACTTCTCATTGTATTTGGCTTGTAATTCAAACCACTTTCTAATTAATTTGGTTTGGCTCAGTCGGAATAGAAAAAGCGAACTATCTAATAGGTGGCACGTGTTGCCGAGAAACCTACAAGTTCCTTATTTCCCCAAGATCAGTCACCCATGAAATAACTTACCAAACTTTTGTTTTTCTAGCAAATTCTCAAGAAATACAATAAAATTAAATTTGTCTAGTCCAGAGAAGCGGGAAGAAGCCTGAAGAGCAGAAGTGACCCAAAAGCCCAGCTTTATCTGCTCTAATCTCTCCTCTGGTTGTTAAAATATCCCGAGGCACTCAATCCTGTTGCATTTTAATTTCAAAGCCATGTGTTGAGCTAGCAAAGAGCACGTGTTCCTGATTTGGACTCCGGCTGTTAAGCAGAATTCGGGGCTGGCTGGGACAGGGTCTCCAGAAGGTCAAAGGCCTAGAGCCTACATCTTGGTTAGCCCTCACCCGTGTGGAAACCTGAAGCCTAGGTCAGGACACCAGTGCCTGCGACAGTTAGATTAGACCTACCCATATCAACTACACACAGAGTGCGCTTAACCTTTCGACTCCGGCGTTTGGATGCGTCTTTATTTTTCAAACAAAAAGATGGATGTTATTCTACCAGAGTCTTGGATCAAGAGCAGAGACGTAGAACATACATCTTTGCCGTTTCCTCTACTGCCGCATTTCTGTAGGGACAGTAATATAACACACATGAAGAAGTATTTTATCTGCTTTCCAATCCATACGCTTGATATCTGCAGAAAACTACTTTTTAATTGTATATGGTTTTTTTCACTTTTGAATGAGAGTTTAATATTTTCCTTTGACCTCCATCTACAGTTACGTATTCCTTTTATGTAGTTGTTCATTCACTTGTGGAAAGAGCTACAACTACCCTGAGAAATTTTATTTCTTTCTATTCCTCCAAGTGTGTGGCTTAGATAGTACTTTCAACGTTATTTCACTTACTCAGAATATCTGCCTTAACTCTTAAGGAATTAACCCTAAGCTTCTAATGACATAAAATGCTAGCTTTCTAAAAGCGCATCTTCAAATTCAGTCTTTGCTGTTCTCCTTAGGAGACTGGCCAAGCCTGTGACTTGCAAGGCACACCAGCCTTGCCTCTCTGGTTGAGCATCTTCCGGGGACGTCTATGGCCCTTTGGTGTCTATGGGACGGACTCGAGGTGTTAATGACAGACCGGTCTTTGGAAAAGGACCAGACTCCGAAATGGGGTTTGGACCGCCTGTTCTTTCATTTATTTTGTGGTCATCTCTGGAGACCTACCTTGGGAGCAGAGATAGCAGTGCCCTCTGGAAACAACCAAGTTTCTGCTTTACTTCTCCAAGTTCTTATCTTCAGCCATGGATGGCTGGAACAGGGTTTTTATCTTTAATCATGCACTCATTGTAGCCTTCAAGATGAAACTATTCCTTACTTTGAAGGATGTCTCTCCTATGGTTGCTTTGTCTCTTTCTGTTGTGCAGGTAGTCCGTTAATAAGCTTTCTCATGTGACATTTCTAGAATCCTGGCCCAAAATGGGGGGGGGGGGGGCAGGATGCAGCAGAGACCCTTCAGGAGAAGTAATTCTTTCCCTGAATAAAGGGAAGATAAATTGAGCTCATTTTAATGATATTAAAAGTAGTTGTCAGTCACTCCAACATAGTGATCTCTCTCTCTCTCTTTTCTTCCTCATTTAAATGACATCAAAATCTTAGAGCATTTTGAAACTTTTCTGAAACATGAGGGAGGCTTCTTTGCCAATTCATGTTCGTTTAGGGGTAATTTTTAAATTTTCTGTTACATTCGTAAACTTAGAATTTCAAAAACTACTGCCTGAAATGATATTTTTATCATTTTGTCTCAATATTTTGGATGCCACATTTTTCATCTTGACATTATAATATTTTTAAAAATTATTCTGAATTTGATATTTACCAGGAAAAAATACTCACCAGCAGAGATCATCATTATCTTGTTGATAAGACATGTTTGTAGTAGTGTTCAGTTTACTGAATATGTATTTGATAGATCAGTCAGTCCCATCGACCGAGCCCTACATGTGAAGAGAATAAAGGCATCCTGTAATGATGGCTGAGCTGAGTCCCAAGGAAGGGAGTGGATGGCACAGTAGGTTAGGTGGTTGTCACAAAATATGAGGACTCAAGTTTGAATCCCAGAAGCCATGTAAAAGACAGGATGTGGTAGCATCCTGGAGTAATCTGGTCAGCCAAACTAGCCAAATGGTGGACTTCAGGCCAGTGAGAGACCCTGTCTTAGACACTGAGGTGGAAGAGCTATGTGTGATAGCAAACACCTTTAATTCTAGCACTAAGGAGGCAAAGACAGATAGATCTCTATGAGTTCAATGCCAGCCTGTTTACACAGAAAGTTCCAAGCTAGCCAGAGCTACTGTGTGAAACCCTATCCCCCAACCCCACTCCGCAAAATGGAAGGGATATAGCTCTATGGCTCAATGATCAGATGTCTGCCTGGTGAGGACCTAGGCTTTATACTGAACTTTTAACTAAAAGGGAGTGGGACCAACTGAGAAACATATTCAATGTCAAATTCTGACTTCCACTTCCACACACACCTGCTTACACATGAATACACACGTACACACAAACAAGTATCAGGGAGATGTATAATATTTTAGTAATTTTCTCAGTTCTATAGCTTAGCAACTACCAATAACATCATAGCCTCCTTACAGTCATTCTGTTCTGGACACACCCTTTCAGAGTTACTCCTGATTGATTTTTAGATCTGAAAGCAGCAGTCCAGTAGCCAATCTTGCCCTCCCCCTTTTCAGAAGCCTATTTTCAGTTTCAGCGTTGCCAGCTCGCCAGCCCTCAAGACCACACGCTCTTAGCTGACAGCGCATCGGTTTTCAGACATTGAATGTGTGGCTGTTGGGTACCAGACTCCCTTGTAGACAGTGCTTCTGTCTGTAAAAATGGTTGGTAGTTCTGATGGATAATAACTGTATGAGGGAGTTAGCACTGGAATTAGACTTCTCAGAAAAGCTTGGGTGGGGCATGGAGACATGGCTCAGCAATCAAAGAGGACCTGGGTTCAATTCCCAGCATCTACACGGCGACTCACAATCATGTGTAACTTCAGTTTCAAGGGATCCGACTCCCTCTTCTGCCCTCTTTAGGCATCAGGCATGCTTGTGGTTCACCTACATACATGTAGGCAAAACACCCATACACATAAAAATAAATAAGATCTTTTTTAAAAAGTCTGTTTTAATTAATTAATAGTAGAATGTGTTCATGCCTTGTGGAGAATTGCATTGTTCTGCCTACTCAGAAATATGATTCTGCATACCAAATACCAACTTAACACGAGCCTGGCTTAGATTGACTCTAAGCCCCCAACATCCTTCTGTATAAATTTCCAGATATAGCTTCCAAGTCAGGCTCTCCTTTGCTTCTCCTCGCTGCTCTTAGGACGCTCTGAGCAGATAGACCTCCAAGGGATGTCTCGGGGGAGACTCCAAGAAGTTAGGAAAATGTGAAGGACATAAACCTGGGAGGCAGCCGAAGACAGTGGAGACAGACCAGGGAGATCTGCTCTCTCATGATGGTGCGTGGACTTCAGACTCCTTTTCATTGTGGCTGCTGTGTTTCACGCTCTGCCAACAGCTTTTCTTGCTGTGTTACCTTTAAAATACTTTAATGCAGCTCCCTTCCTTCATATTCTCAGCAATTGTTTCATTACTCCCCTTGTATTTATCCCAGGGAAGCAGGATATGAGACTTGATTGTGAAGTGCTTCTTAGCATTAATCAATAGCACCTTGAGGTTCTCCGGTTTAATTTGTATGTATTTATCTTGGACGATCGTCCACATCTCTCTAGCATGCAATTCCGTAGTTGTCTGGATGTTGGCAGGTTTTTCTGGGTGGGAGTGGAGGAAGTTGTATTTTTAGCTGTCGTGATTCACTTTGTGAACTCACTAGTCTGTTCTCCAGTTGATTTACTGCATATGGAACCCACTCACTCTAAGTACACCCTACAATTTCAGTGGTTTACAAAACCAATAAAAATACAAAATGCTGAAATAAATATTTAAGATTCCTTTTCTGCATCGTGCTAAAGATATGATGAGAGTAACTTTTAAAAGAAAGTATTTGCACTTGAGGAATTCAGGTAAAAGTCATGAAGCTATAATTAAAAACAGAGTTATGGGGGCCAAGGAAAATTGGGGGGAAAGTAATTAAATTTTACTATTTGTCTTATTTTTGCCTTCGATCCACTTGCACGAAGTTAGACGTGATGGAGAACCAAGCACAGCATATGTTGTCATTTTACGATCGATTTCTGTATTTCAGTTTGGCATGTCTGCCATGTGGCCGTGTGCCACCACTTGCTGCGTCAGGGCCCGTCTCAACACAAGGCCAGGGAGAAATCAGGAACAAATGATTAGAGGTCCCCAAAGGAGGGGCCTCTTGCTGTCTGACTTCTGGGTGCTTCTCCAGCAGGAATGAGTGCCTGCCTTCCTCTCTGCCTCGTGTGCTACTTCACCAAAGCCATCGCACAGCCCAGCCTCTGCCTGGTGCCAGCTTCCTCTCTCTCCCCCTAGAGTCTTTTCCATAGGCTGGGGCCTAGTGAACCAGCTCATTGCTTCTCCACAGTGGCTACACCTCAGAATTAATGGAAGCAGCTGCTTCAAACGTAGATTACTAAGCTCTCACAGACCGACTAAATCAAACCGTGCCTGAGGCCTAGAGAGATGTCCTTTGTCTCCCCAACCTGTCCTTTGATAGGTGCCTGTCATTGGTTTAGTGGAACCGTTGATGTGATGGGGAAAGAACCAGAAATTCTGGGGCCTGTTGGACCTGAGTTCAAGTAAGCACCCGTGTTTATTGAACTTCACAGTTGTAGCCTCTTCGGCAAAGATGTTGGAGGAAAGGGTGCATGAAGGTTTGGGAAACAACCAGCTCACCTGGTACCTCAGGTAGTCTGGATCTGGTCATCTGAAAATGGCCCAGTGGGACAGACAAGTTCCCTGAGTGTGTTAGCCAGCTCTGTGTAGGTTGCAGTCCTCTGGAGAACCAGCAGGTTTCTCCCTCCCCTCAAGTGAGTTGTCTGTGTTTGATCTGGAACCCTCCATCATTATTCATGCTTAGAATCATTCCAAATAGAGAATGGGTCTCAGTTTCCTGCACACTGCAGCACCTATTCCATTCCCTGAGAACCCGCAGGCCCCTCTGGCCAGGGAAGCAGGTACACCAAGTGTAGGTCGTCATTTCTCACTGTGCTCATCTAAATCCAATCCCCAAGTCTAATCCCCAGCTGTGTAATAGCTTCTCCTTCCTCTCTGCCCCATCTCCAGTCAACCACACAGATCTTCCCCTCTAAATTTCCCTCCCCTAATTCAATGCTTTATACAGCTCCCCCAATCCCAGCAAGAACTTCCTGAAAACCTTCAAGTCCCTCCATCCAGGCCAGCAGGTACTGAAGTTCTTCCCCTCCCCCTTAGCTCCTCCAAAACCAACCCCTAATTTGATCCCCAGCTTTATAGCAGAACACCTGTCGCGGCCTCCTGTTCCCCAGGCCCCCATGACCAGTGGGTCACACGGATATGCCCCTCCAAGCTTACATCTGCTTTCTCCTTCCTATGGACCCCCTCCTAGCTCATCCCATTCCTAAGCATCAGATTCCAACACCTAGGGAAACATTATACCTGGAGCCTGCAGTGGCCACACCTAAGGATCTCAGAAAAGTTTCTTACCAGGCGTCACACAACCACTGCACTCTCTGAAAAAACAGAGAGCGTAACAAAAACCAAGAAACAAAACACCTACCCTACCGAAAAGACAAGACCAGATATCAGCACCTAGAGTTACAATCTTCATCTTCCCACACGCAGATACCTAATGCTGCATAAAAATACAATAAGTAACAGCCAGGATACCGTGTCTCCACTAGACCCCAGCAACCCTACCACAGCAGGATCCTAGTATTATAGCATAGCTGAAACACATAACAAAATTCTTAAAATAGCTTTTGTGAACATGGCAGAGATCCTTAAAGCTAAATGGATAATAAACCCTTCTTTAAAAAAAAATCTACGAAAATATAAGCAAACAGTGAAAGGAAGAGAATTAAACCATTCAAGACTTGAAGGTTGAAAGAGAATCAATAAAGAAAACCCAAATTGAGGGAAATCTGGAAATGAAAAATTTAGGGATTTGAACAGGAACCTCAGAGACAAATCTCACCAATAGAATACAAGAAACAGAAAGGAGAATCTTAGGCATTGGAGACATAACACAAGACTAACTGGATACCTCAGTCAAAAAAATTGATAAATGAAACAAAAAGAAAAATCTGGGACATTATGAGTTGACAAAATCTAAGAATAATAGGAATAGAGGAAAAAGAAAATCCCAGGTCAAAAGCACAGAAAATATTTTTAAAACACTCATAGAAGAAAATTTCCCTAACCTAAAAAAGGAGAAACCTATCAAGGTACAAGATGCATGCAAAATACCAAATGGACTAGACCAGAGAAGAAACTCTCCCTGTCACATAATAATCAAAACATTAAGTGTACAGAACACATAGAATATTACAGGCTGCAAGGGGAAAAGATTAAGTAACATAGAAAGGTAGACTCAGTAGAATAGCATCTGAGGACTGGAGAGATAGCTCAAGGATTAAGAGCACTAGCTGCTCTTCCAGAGGCCCTGGATTCAAATCCCAGCACCCACATGGTATCTCACAACCATCTGTAATGAGATCTGGTGCCTTCTTCTAGCCTGCAGGCAGAACACTATACATAATAAATAAATAAATCTTTAAAAAAGAAATAGCATCTGCCTTCACAATGGAGACTCCAAAGCAAGAAGAGGCTGGATAAATGGTCTACAGACTCAAAGAGACTATAGATGCCAGCCAGCCCAGTCTACTGTATCTTGCAAAACTGTAAATCATCATAGATGGAGAAAATAAGATATTCCGTTATAAAATCAGATTTAGCTGGGGGGGGTGGTACATACCTTTAATCGCAGCACTCAGGAGGCTGAGGCAGGTGAGTCTCTGTGAGTTCAAGGCCAGCCTGGTCTACAAAGAGAGTTCCAGAACAACCAGGGCTATCACATAGAGAAAGCCTGCCTTAAATATATAGATGAATGAATAAATGAGTAAATAAATAAGCCCAAATTTAAACAATATCACAGAGAAACCCTGTCAGAGAGAGAGAGAGAAAGGCACTCTGCACACTACCAAAGGAGAGATGCAGACCCTTTGTTCTACAATGGTATCTTCCCTGTAAGACAGGCTAGAGCAGTGGTGGACAAAGCTTATGGGCGTAACCAACCAATATCTGATTTGACTCACTCTAGGAGATGGAAACCATACCCAACACTGCTTGGGTGACCAGGTAGACTAGGGACTGACGGAAAAGCCAAATACTACTGCTCTGAACAAACAAGAAAATCAGCAATAAAATGACTCCTTAGTGGCATTCTGCGACACTCATATAGATAGTGCCCTGCTCAGCCACCGTCAGAGAAGCTTCCTCCTGCAGCAGATGGGAACAAGTGTCATGCAGAAATTGACAGACCTTAGAATACTCAGCCCTAAATGAGATGTCTCCATCAAATCCCTCGCCTCGGGGTTCAGGGAACACTGTGGAAAAGGAGGCAGAAACAGTGTAAGACCAAGAGGGGATGGAGGACACCAAGAAAACAAGTCCTCTAAATCAGCATGATCAAAGCTCCTCTGAACTCAGAGAGACCAGAGCAGCAGCAAGCGCTGGTTCTGCACCAGATCCTCTGCATACATATCATGGCTCCGGTTAAGTGTTTTTACGGGATTCCTGAAGTGTGTGAACAAGTGGGTCTCTGTTTCTTGTGCCTTTTCTTGATCTCTTTTCCCATTTTTTTTTTTGGTCCAATTCTAGTGTGTTAGTTTTTGTTTTCTCTTATTGTATTTATTTTATTATTGTCCCTTAGAAGCCTGTTTGTTTTTTAATGAGAGGCAGAAGTGGATCTGGATGGGAGGGAGGTGGGGCAGAATTAGAAGTAGAGGGAAGGAAACTCTTCTTGAGATACATTATGTGAGGGGAAAAATTCTATTTTCAGTTAAAGGGGGGCCTGTGTGCCTTGCTGGGGCCTTGTATGGGGAGATACAAGAGAGTCGTGTGTGCCGTACTGGGCCTAGGTGTGTGAGGGGGCCCTGTGTGCCATGCTGGAGCTTGTATGTGGGGAGAGACAAGAGAGCCCTGAGTCCCATGTTGGGGGCCTCTGTGTGTGGAGAAACAGGAGAGCCCTATGTGCTATGCTGAGCCTATGTATGGGAGACACCGGAGAGCCCTTTGTGCCTTTCTGGGGCCTATGTGGAGGAAGCCCTGTGTGCCATGCTGGGCGTGCGTGTGTGTGTGTGTGTGTGTGTGTGTGTGTGTGTGTGTGTGTGTGTGTGTTGGGGGGAGCCCTGTATGCTGGGCCTGTGACTTTGGGTCTATGAGTAGATTTCAGAGCATTCTCACGAGGCAAGTAAGCACCCTTGCTGAGCTGTATCCTGGCCCAGGTGTCAGAGCCGTTTAATGAGAGTTTCCCTCTGCTTCACTTGTGAAGAACAATAAAGAATCTCTGAATTAGACGAGACCTATAAAATCGCCTCACTCAGCCCAGTGTTCCTGTTCAGTCTCAGTCTCTTATTCGCGGCAGTAGATGCTCGACTTAGACATCCCCAATGGCTCAGCAGGATGAGCTGGGAAACGCTGTGTAAACCCAAACTGTGAAGCATAGTTAAACCAATAACTGCAGTCACTTACCGTGCAATTTCATCAATATGCTCAGGATCCTACTGGGCACAAACCTACACTCTGGCCTTCTCTCTGAAGCTTTGGAGAGGGGTTTTTCTCCACCATCAAAGGCCGTTTTGATGGCCAGAAGTGGGTATCATTGCAGACTTAGATAAATTAAAGAAGTCGTGATTAAGCTTATTAGCTAAAAACATAAAATGTGTTTGTTGCTTATTAAGTACTTTTATGAGACAAGTTCTGGACCAGCATACTTTATATTCATTAATTCCAGGGATAGCTCTAAGTAAGCCTTACAGCTGTGCTATAGAGTAGATGTTATTATTTTTACTGTAATCATAAGAGAGCTGACACCGCCACAAGGTCAGGGAGTCAGTAAATGGCTGAGCTGGGCATCTAATCTAAGTCTGACTCCAAGGGCATTGCGCAGCAATTAATGACATTAGACCATGATTTAGGCTAAGGTTCCTAAAATTTTGAATTAAATATTAATTAAAGCCATGAACTTTCTCCTGTATAGCTGCACATATGTAAAACTTTCCCTGTGGTTTCAGAAAGCTCAGGGTCTTTCTCCAGCACAGGCTTCCAAGGATGTTATCCCCAATGATATGCAGACTTTAGGTGTAGCCTGATAGTAGAGATTAGCCGCATGTTTCTGGAATGTTTCATTTGCACCGGGGATTGAAATAGGAAGGAATTATCTAATCTGATAAGGTCGACACATGTGTCCCATTGGTTTTAACCACACGTAACAATGGGGAATTCAGGCTGTTGCTTATGGAGAATTCAAGCTATTCCTTTTGAATCGTTAGAGAAACTATATTTTTTAGACTCCCTCTTATTTGGAAATTATACAGTAGTACTCATACTTGCTTATAAAAATGAGAACAATAATAAAATTTTTGAATACAAAGTCTTTGCGATCATCTAAGGTTGCACCCTTCACACTCACAGCTGAAGAAGAGGGCCCAAAGAGTCCCTGCAACCCAGCCAAGATCACACAGGCAATAATGTCAGGGTCAAGCCTGGAGATTTCTCCCAGTCCTCCTGTGCTTTCTTTACTGGACTTCACCAGGTCCCATGTCCAAACCACCAACTGTGCACCTTGACTTTGTTCCTTCCCATAGGACCTTTATTGCTCATTTAAAAATAACACAGTAGTGAGAAATCTACCACAGATATTTGTGTCTGCTGTAAAGGTTCAGATAGAAGCTATGCTACCTCTACCTTTGAGCACAGAGTGCAGAGACCAGAGCTGCGGTGCCAGGGTGCAGGGATGGAGCTTGTTGGACAAGGCTGTAGTTTCATGAATTCAGTGTCAAGCGTGGAATAAACTCATAAGTTTGACATTCATCCACCAGCATGCATGGAACTCCCCACTCTGTCAGGTCCCATGCTTGGCACCTGGAGCACAGAGGTGCATGTACCCCGATCCCTTATGAAATTCTCAGTTACTGGAGGAACTGGCAACAAATCCAGGCTATGGCCTCAGCGCAGGTTAGAGCCCTGTTCCTCAGAATAATAATTTCTTATGTCTCTGGAGGTTTTCCCCACAGGGGAAAATATTTTAAGTGTGTATCAGCCAGAGATAGTCTTGACCAGAACGTAGTTTTCCCTTCAAATGGGATTCCTCCCCCAGTAGTAGTCCTGTATTGTAACCAGGCTAATTAAGGAAGAAGAGGCTGTCTTCTCCCATGCGACCAGTAATTACTGGCCCTAGCTTGTCAAGGGTATATCCAGTTATCTGCAGGAATAAGGAAAAAAATACTCTAAAGTCAAGGTGATTGTTACTTTCTGTAATTTATATGCAAAATTATGATAAAATCCTAAATATCACTGTAACGTTCCAGTGGTGTGGCCAAAGTCAACCCCAAGAAGATGTCAGAGCTCCAGGTAGCTGGGGACCCTTCCCTTAGATTAGCAAGAAGATGCAGCAAAGGTGTTTACAGTTTACCAGACAGTGGGTATAATTGCATATTAATGCCATTAACTCAGTCCTCATAAATCTTGGTTCTCTAGCTAATAACACATCACTTTGCTCTCATGTAAAATGATTTTCTGTACCAGGCTGTACAATGGTAATGACATTCTGGATCTTGAGGGTTTTATGACATTTTAGACTGCAAAGAACTTTTTTAAGAGAGAAGTGGGGTGAGGATGGGCACCAATATGAACTAACACCAGCACACGCAGGTTTTTTCTCTTTGGTGATGTTGGCGGGCACTAAAGCACAAATGGCAGGAGTGAACGCAGCCCAAACCACTGATAGCTTTATTGAATGAAAGAAATTATTATACAGGTATTTCACTCAGGTGACATTTCATCATCAAATAACAATAAATACAATTGCTGTTTCCCAGAAGACTATTCTCTTGAGCCAAGGGATTGAAAAAGGAAATGAAATGTGCCTTGTTCCACACATGGCATTGTACTGCACATTAATTTATTACACTGGAGAAAGAAAGAGGCCTCCCAGCCAGGCTGGTGACCGGAAAAGCGTGTCATAGCGTCAGTTCATCCCAGGACCTCTCCACTCCTCCCTCCTTTCCCAATGATGGTTGTTAGGGTGAGATGAATTTTACTCATCCCTGTGTCTTCTGTGCCGTGCAGTGCTGCAGAGGGTCTCCCTGGGTCCGTGTCTCCCTGGGTCCGTGTCTTCTGTGTTGTGCAGTGCTGCAGAGGGTCTCCCTGGGTCCGTGTCTCCCTGGGTCCGTGTCTTCTGTGCCGTGTGGTGAGACAGTGCTGTAGAGTGTCTCCTCCAGTCCTCAGACCATCACAGTGCTGCTGACCTGTGAGCAGCTGCAAACAGTTTGTCTTTTTAAGGCTGTATGAAGCTATGGTTAAATTCTAATTTTCTAAAATAGGTCTAGCCAAAATTAGGTGCACTTTTTCTCGGTAGAAATCAGACTACAAATTGTACATTGTGCTTGTAAAGATGATTAAGGCGTCCGGCCGCACTCCAGCAGTTGGGCAGATTAATTGGAGCATGCAGATTTGTGTAAAAACATATGTTGGGAATGGGGGAGATTTTTTCTTTTTAATGCTATTTAAAAGATTTTTTTTCAAGTTCCTATGTGTGATTTTCAGATTCTTAATTCTCTCCTAAAAGTCTGAGACAGATTCCTAATTCTCTCCTAAAAGTCTGAGATAAATTCAAATAGGCAAGGGGACTAATATGGAAGGACTTTGTCACAAGGAAAATGCGCCTTTCTTCCAGTCAGTGACAGCCTTTTTCATTTACTAAGCCCCAAAGTGTTCATTATTTTTAAATGATTGCATGATGAAACTAGCGGCACTTGTTTAAACAGAGCCCAGACCTAACAGCGCGAGGGGCTGCTTCTGAGCCACGGTGCACATGAGCATATAGTGAACACTTGGGAAATAGAAGTTGGAATTTGTAAATGGATTCAAAATAACTCTCATGCGGTTAGAGGAAAGATTTGTGATAAACTATGCAAAGTGCCTGCCAGAGTGTGGGGGGCTTCCTGGATGGCGGAGAGGCAGAGGCGGAGCCAGGGCCAGCGGTGGCCATGAGGGTGGTGTCTAGTGAAGACGACTAGCCGCTCAAGTCAGTTCTTTATTTAAAAAGGGGGAAAAGGCATTGGAATCCAGCAAAAGGCTTTTGCTTGAAACAGTTTTAAGACCCTTACTCTAAGGCTAGAATGCAGTTTACACAGAAGGAATACAGAAAACTTAGCGTCTTTGTTTACTTAAGGATGTGTCCGCTCAGATTTTTCCCATTGTCCTTAGTACACTTGCTTTACATCAAGGAAAAACAGTTGATCTCATTAGGAGGACAAACTCTCTCCTCCTTCTCATAGATTTCTTTAAAGGGATGGGGGTTGGTCTTATCTTAAATAATGCATATATGTTGAATTATCTCACCTCCCCCTTTAGCTCTTTTTGGTAAACAAATCCCCCTCTTCTTAGTTTCCCTATGTGCTAGGCAACTGTCCTCCTCTTTGCTAATTTTTCCTTCAGTGCTGTAAACATAATTGTTGCACATGGGGAATCTTGCTGGAATTCCCTGTGGGCAATACTTTGGAGAAAATTCCCCTGCTGATTTCATGTGTGTGTGTGTGTGTGTGTGTGTCCTTTTGTCTGTGTCTCTGTGTGACTTTCTTTACCCAAGTAAAACCACCGAGTGCTGTTAACTCAAGCAGTATCTCACTCAATGGGGCCACAGAGAAAGGGCTATCGTTGTGAATGAGCTATGGGCTGATCTCAGGTGCCGGGCGAGCTCCTCTCTGAAGGTTTAGTTCTTCTGTGCAGATTGAATTCTGTGGCTCTTATTTCTGCGTATTTCTGACAATGGGGTGAATGATTAGACTTATTATTAGAGGACGTTCTAGGCTGTTAAGTCAGCTGGAGAAAATACCCACAGGTTAATCACAAACACTTGGCTTCCCCTGTAATAAAATTATATAGCAGTGGTCAGAAGAGGCCCTGAGAGTGACAACAAATTCAGAAATCCATCTGATGCTCTTCCGCTTTTGTCCTATTTTGCTTGACTTGGCTTGCTTTTGTTGTGATTTGTTTGTTTGCTGAGACTGGGTCTCCCTGTGTAGCCCAAGATGGCCTGAATCTTTCGATTCTCCTGTTCAATCCACCACGTACTGGGATTACAAGCATGCACCACCACATTCAGCTGAACCTTCTGGTTAACTCAAAGGCAAATGCACACACTTGGAGCCCCCAAGCTTCAGTCTGTCATCGGAAGCACAGACATGTTTCATTTCGGGTGACTGACATTCAGGGAGCATGTGATTTAGTAACCTAGAGAGCGGAGTCATGTGTCGAAGCCAGGTGAGGGCAGGTGCACAGGACCGTCCAAATACAGTGCATCCGCATACTCACCACAGCGCAAAGAGGAGCTGCTGCTCACAGCCACAGCTGGCGGTTGGTCTGGGGACTTTTCTCACATCACCACTTTGAAAACTAGCTCTCCGGTGACCCATGGAAACACTGTTCCTGTTACCTTGTGCAGATAACTAATTGGAAGCTAAGAAACCCCCGGGAGCTCGAATACTTTCTTGTAGAATGAACTAGTCGTGAAGCCATAATTCTTGAGCCCAAGATTTATTGTAAGTGAGAGGGCGCTGGCCCAAAGTTTAATTTGCCTCACTATTTGTTACGTCTTGTTAGTCTGACACCACCACACCAAGAAGATGACTGAACCCCACGGCTCACAATGGTAGCCAGACATTTCCAGAGCCGTGGTCAGTGTTTTAAGAGTCCTCCCTTACTCAGTTAAGATCAATCATAGTTAAATGTTGTCAGTGTTCATGAGCAAAAAATGAGAATGAGACAAATGGGAATATTACAGTAAGCACCCATATCCATAACGTGAGGTCGGTTGTTAATGAGAGTTTAAGGCAACAAAGCTGAAAACACGTATTTTTAAGATAACTTTTTATTCCGTTAGATACATTCCAGTTCTCCGTCCTATGAATATAAAACACTGTTGCCATAGTAAAAAACTGTTATGGATGGGGTCACATTTCTGATATCTTTCTAACTCTGTCTATTAAGAATATAATTTGTCTTTTTTATTTAAATAATTGTTTCTGAAATCACCCTAGGTCCGTAAACCCTAAGAATTTTCATTTTCTTTCATCATCCACTGGGCTGGTCATGTGTGTCCTCTCACAGTGGCAGCTCCTGTTTTCACTCCGTCGCTGTCACATTTTTTTGACCTTCTACCCTTCTGCTCGTCTGCGTGGACACGGAGGACAACCTGCTCCTACCTGCTCTGTTCTCTCTCCAGTCTGGCTTCTTGGTAACCAGATATCCTCAGTCTTTGTCCCTCCTCCTTCCCTGAGTATCAGCAGCCCTCCCCCGCCCCTAGTTAACTGTCTGGATCCTTGTCATCCACGGTGGCAGTGGGCAGTGTTAATCACACTCTTGACTCCCGAGACTCCTCCCTTCCCTGCCTCCACCCCACCAGTGTCTCTCTGAGTCATGTTCATGATTCTCCCTTCTTCCGCGCTTACATCCTAGGCTGTAGCTAGGATTTTGTACTTCCTTCACCCACATTTGCATTTGCATTAATAAATGTACTATACTTTGAAAAATGATCCAGGCACAGGAAACCCTTTTCTCCATTCCAGGGCAAGTGTCCTTCCCTTCCATATTTTTACCTTTTAAGAGTCTGGGGTGTCTGCTGTGTAATTTGGGCAGTTACTCACTTTTCCCATTGAATACCCCCCACCTGATTACACCCAGCATGCTAAAGATTATAGTGGATATACAAACACCCCCAAGTCAGCTTTGTTAACTGATGTTAATGAAGTTGAGATGTTCTCCTAGTACACCTAGCTGGATGTCACTGGTCTGGGAACTTAGTCTGCTCTGCTGCTTAAGGATTCATCCCCATCGTCTCAGAAATGTCATGAATCCTTTTGCTTTTCTTTACTTCCCAGTATATAGGAATCAGAGCAAAAAAAAAAAAATCAAGCACTAGGTACATTATATTATTGATAAGGAAATTCAGAAAATATTTGAATGCACATTTTGGGAGGGGGACACAATTTTTTAAATTATGGCACTTGGAGTTGTGAAATTGAACTAACCAGTATGTTTTCCCTTTACCTGAAAAACAAACTCTCACCCCATGATTAAGGAGATAACTATAATGGTAATCATAAATTTGAACAAAATATAAATCATGTATGATTTTGAAAACTTTTAAAGGCTATTAATGACAGATAAAAATTACTATAGCCTTAGGTGGTTTCAAATGCCTAACCAAAAACCAATTTACAGAATCTGGAGGTGTGTCTGTGGCTGATGCTCACGAAAGGGAGGTGATGGTATCTCAAAGAAATACCTGGCCTTCCCACGGCCGCGGGACAATATGGCGCCGAAAGACAAGAAGCCTAAGAAGTCGACCTGGAGGTTCCATTTGGACCTCACTCATCCGGTGGAAGATGGAATTTTTGATTCTGGAAACTTCGAACAGTTTCTCCGGGAGAAGGTTAAAGTCAATGGGAAAACTGGAAATCTTGGAAATGTTGTTCACATTGAACGCTTGAAGAATAAAATCACAGTTGTTTCTGAGAAACAGTTCTCTAAAAGGTATCTGAAATATCTTACAAAAAAATACCTTAAGAAGAATAATCTCCGTGACTGGCTTCGTGTGGTTGCATCTGACAAGGAGACCTACGAACTTCGCTATTTCCAGATTAGTCAGGATGAAGATGGCTCAGAGTCTGAAGATTAGATGGCCTTTGTATGCTTTAAAGAAAAACTAAAATTGGACTTTTTCGGCAAATAAAAACCATTGCACTCTTAAAAACAAAAAAAAAAAAAAAAAAAAAAAGAAATACCTGGATCCATTTCAAGATACATTCATGCTAAAATTTATTTTAGTATTGCTTAGCAGTCTTGTCAGATTGGCTGCATTTAAGCAACCTCAGTAAGAATAAAATTTCAGATCTCATTCTAGAAATTGAGATGCAGCTTGCAAAGCTTTGTTTTCATCTGACTCAATTGGAAGACTTATCAATGTAATAGGGTCCGTAGGGCAGTGGGATCACAGCACCTCCCAGGGCTCCCCTGGGCCCCGGATAAGCAAGCCATCAGCACCACTCTGTCCTCCCTCCGTTGTTTCCTGTCAGTCTTTGGGGCTCTCAGCTTCTCTAGTTCCATCGTCCTCCCAAACACAGCATGTCTGTGTCACCTAAGGACTTCTGCAAAGCACTTGGCAAATGCCATTTTCTCGTGTCTGGAAGAAAAAAAAATTGTATTTGCCACCTAGTTAGTTATTTAGTTTGAGTAAGGGAAGCGCCCACTTTCCCATGTTCCCCAGAACACAGAGAAAGCAAGCGGCTACAGTGTAACCCACACTGACTACACCAGTACCTCAGTTTCCCAGCATGGCTTTCGTTTCTTTGGGTAAGAAACGGCATATACAGTTTTCCAGAAAAAGGGACACACACATACACACACACACACAAGCACACAAGTGAATTGAGAGTGCAAACCATTTTCTTAAACTAATGCTGCCTAGTCCTTTAATAAATAAATATGGAAACATTTTAATAAACTTAATCAGAGTGTGATAACCACTTAGAAAGTCAAGATAGAACTTGAGAAAATCTGCCCTCTGAACTCTTACAGGTTCTTGTTTTGGCTACTGCATTTAGAATTTTGAGTAGTGAATCTAATCAACATGAAGGTGCATAATGGAGGCTTTTGCCACTGTAGTATTTCCAACTACAAGTCTTTCAAAGGTGCTTTGTCTGGGTTGGGGTTTGTGCACATGAGTGCAGTGCCAGCGGAGGCCGGGGGGGGGGGGGGGTCTTGATCCCCTGAAGCTGGAGTTACAGGTGCTTGTGAGCGCCTCAAAGTATGTACCGAAAACCAAACATAGACCGCTGTGCTCATCTCTCCAGTCCCATAACCTACACATTTTTATTGTTGAATTAGCCATATTAATCTTATCAAATTAAGTGAAATTTAATAAAGAAAAGCAAGCCCCTTGTGCTAACCAATTTTTAAGCTATGACAGAATTTGATTACCATACCATGACTGTGAAAGCTTTTCTGTACACACAGTACCCTTCCCCTTCCTAACATACCTCTCCCGTCCTCTCTGAAACACCAGGGTCCCAGAGTGGCAGCAACCACCTGATGGCGTTAGAATTGAGGGGCTGCCAAAGTGGCATGGGTGTGGTTGGTCCTGCCGAAAGCAGATGCATTCTAGAGCCTGTCCGGGTGTAATCATCGGTGACATGAAAGAACTGTCCTTCCAAATGGCACCTGTTAGTCCGCTTCAGTCAAACTAATGCTTGCGCCATAAATAAGCCTAAAAGGCTTTATGAAGGTGTCGGGAGCTCTGGGTGATTGATCTGTGTGGCGTCTATCATGAAAATAGACCAAAGGCTCTGGGGTTGCTTCCCTGTGGAAATCATGGTGGCAAATTGCCATCCGTGTCCCTGTTCCAGGCCTTGCTGATCAAATTGTGGACATAACAACTTCACAGACTGAACTTGCAGTCTCTCGAGATCTTCAGCATCTATCTTCAGAGTAGAAATACAACCGGGCCTTGCTCGGCAGCCTCATGAACAGTTCTGTTCTCATGGGGGATAGCGCTGCTGTCAGCCTTTCCTAACCCTGACTTCTAAGGCTTGCTACTGTGCAAAAGTCTAGCTGGAAATGCTTTTGTGTTCACTTGAAAGGTAAGGGAGGGGTGCCAGTGCTGGGACAAAACCTGCCATTAAGGCTGAGGTGACAGATATAAGCTAACGGGGGAAAAAGTCCCAGACCTATTTTCTTGTGAAAGTCTGCTAACAAGTCCTTGGGCAATTTTTAACTCTCCTAGCCTCCCTTGTGTGGGCCACAGGGTTCAAAGCTGGCTAGACTAACAGAGCAGCTAGGCAGAGCTGCCCTGTGCTGCTTTTCTGTCTGCCCTTCGACTGTTCATGCCACGCACTACCAAGTTCCAGTCCTGATGGAGACAGGGTTCTTCCTTCGTAGAGCACACTACCTAGTGAGATATAGAAACATGAAACACAGGTAAACATACAACTACAGCATCTTCTGAACTTGACATTAACAGAGCAATTGTCTTCTGATTTTGCATCTGAATCCTGTAGAATCACAAATCCTATAACAAGGAAAGCCCATATATCCATATAGGTTTTATTTTTATCATATATCTGCATTTAATATTGTCAATGAAAGATATACAGTTATGGTATTGGAAAACTTTAGACACATTAGGAGTTTAAACTTTTTCAAATTTAATATGCAGCAAGTGACTCACCCAGTTGTCCAAACTAGCTTGTCTCGCCGGGCGGGTGGTGGTGGCACACACCTTTAATCCCAGCACTTGGGAGGCAGAGGCAGGTGGATCTCTGTGAGTTCGAGACCAGCCTGGTCTACAAGAGCTAGTTCCAGGACAGGCTCCAAAACCACAGAAAAACCCTGTCTTGAAAAAGCAAAAAAACAAAACAAAAAAACAAAAAAACTAGCTGGTCTCATTTGTTTCTTGTAATCAAAATGCACTGTATGGATGTGTGAAGGTCTCAAGGAATTGATAAAAATATTCCCAAAGCAATAATGGATCTATTTTTGCACTAACCCTTTTTTAATGATCAGGGAGGGGAAGTTTTTCTGCCTTTGGTATTAAATTTTATGGTATTGAGTTTCACTGGCTGCAATAAGGGCTTGTGTGCCAACAACCACACAAGAAGGTAAGGTCTTTCGTAAGCACAAGGCACTCACCAGGAACTTCTGATGTGGGCCTGCCTTGGCCTCAGCCTAGCAGGTAGTTCAAACCCTAAAAATAAACACCTATTAATCAGCTAATAGCAACTTGGGTGGACCAGTCCTCTGACTGAAGGACCTAAGGCTAACCTCAGTCAGTGGCTCATCCGCTCACCTAGGATCAGATGGGAAGCAGCCAGGAATGTCTCTGCAAGAAAAATCTCAAGCTTAACAAAATGTTTAAAGTAAGTCCATAGCGGCCCTCCGTGTTGACGGCTGACTTTTCTCTTGGCGAAGCACCACCTGAATCTGCTGCTTTGTGGGCTCCGTCCTGGAGCCAGCTGGTGAGGCAAAGCTGCAGGTTCCTTCAGCATCTAGGGCCAGCTCTGCCTTGTCTGATTTTTAATCAAAAAAAACAATCAGAAGGGAACTCACGCCTGGAAGTCCTCATCATCATAAAATCCAGCTAATGACTCCTTGTGAAGTTCAGTAAAGTGGCCATGTAACTCACTAAAGGAAACTGTTCGCTGTTCACCCCGTGCCCACTGGCTTCTCAAGGAATACAAATCGGAGGAACCCCATGGAGCGTCGGGAAACTGTTTATATACACATACTTTGTCTCAGCCACTCAGAAAAATTGAGCCTGCGGTGTAGTTTTCAGATTTTTTTTTTTTGAATGACAGTCTTTTTTTTTTCTGTGTGTGGTGGAAGTAGGGAGGGGACGGTTTGTTTTAGTGTATACATTTCTTTAATGTGTTTACCCCCAAATAAGTGAGCTGCAGTAGATACTTTGGCCCCACACAAAGTAAATATTTAACTCAGGGATTCTATACAGAAATGAGCCTGGAGTATTTGGGTTTCAAGCAGGAGGCCGCCCTTGGGCAGAAAAGGCTGCCAGCATTCCTCCCTGTGGTGGATAGTCTCCTTGGCCCTCAGAGCACCTTCCTTCATGGTGTCGGTCCTCCTCAGCCCTGTTCCCACACACCTGCCCGGCTGTGTTTCCTGAAGTCTCGCCACTGTCTTGCTCTAGTATAGATCCTCTGCAGCCCTCCACATCTGCGTTTCTGTGCCCAGGCAGTGTCTTCCCCTTCCAATTCCCCCACAGCCGTGACTTCAGGACTTTCTCTGAAGACCATCGCCACCCTGCCCACCCCCACTTAGATCTCTCCCCGGCCTTTCCAGACAGAGAGAAGATTCTTTCTCCAGGCCGCAGTAGAGCTGTTTGGAATTCATGTCCCTTTATCCCAGTTCGTGAGTCTGCCCTTATTGCTGGGACCCCAGGAAGGCAGGCTCTAGCCTTGTGTTTTCAGTTCTACCAGCAGCTTCCTTGGGAAGGCAGAAGACCACACTCTTCCAATTTATGGATGAAAAGGGAGCTAGCCACTCTCTGCAGGAGAAGCTGACTCGTGCAGGCATACCAGTCACTTCTGTGCCATCCTTTCTGCTCTCTCTGTGTGATGTGGAGCATGTCGCCCCTCAAGAGTGCAGTCTGAGGACCAGCTGTGTGACTGTACAGCTGTGGAAGCACAGTGAGAGCTGTGATCCCTGTGACATCAGCTGCCAAGGAGTGGAGCCCGGGTCACGAACCCTCATCCTGGCCTTTGAATGTAGGCAAGCAGGGTTCTGTCCTCACTCTGGGTCCTACAAGGTACTCTAAAGAAGAGAGGTGGGGTTCTGTCTTCATATTTCTTTCCTGCATTTGTCTGACAGAACAACTTCACTAACCTCGAGGAAACAGGAAGCTTTAGAAGTCAGTTCTGGCCACTGGGCCTCCTAAGACCTCATTGTGTGTCTCTCTCACACACACAGACACACACTCCACCCCAAAGGCCACCTTCAGTGCCCCAAAACTTTCTTGTGTTCTGCCAGGGACAGAGCTAATCACAAACTTCAGCTATCAATGTTTCTCCAGTTATCTGGAGATTTTTGTTACTATTTTTAATCTCCCTTCTAGAGACCATAAATAATATTTTTAAAATGCATCCTTGGAGCACTCGGGAGAGCAGGCCCTGCACCTTGCCTGGGCAGCACAGTCGAGCTGACCCTGTGGGCAGAGGTGTGGGTAACCAACCCCAGTGTTGTGAGCATGGGAGAGATTACTGTCTCCATCACCCACCTGCCATGTGGCAACATGGGCAAGGGAGAGATGCTCCCCCCATCAATGCCTGAGGCAGGTGGAAGAGCTGGCTCTGCGCTCATAAGAACAGGAGAGTCCTCCCTGCCCCTCTTCAGCTGCAGTACTCAGAAGAGTGGCCCCTACACCTATCTGGGCAGCACAGTAGAGCTGGCCCTGAAGGCCCTGCCCCTTGCTCATCACTACAAAGAGGTGACCTAGCCAGAGCTTACCCTGGTGCAAAGACAGCATGGAGCTGGCAGGTTGAAAAGCCCGGCAACTACCCAGACCCAGAACCAGGTTTTTTATGTTGGCCTACCCCAATATCCACCCCATATGTGATCTGCTGGAGCACTGGAGGAAGGATGGGGAGGGTTCATCAGTCCTGTGGACCCAGGATGCAGGATCTCCACAACACAAGGGAGTAATGGGATGTCCAGGAGGAATCCCAGTGAGAGCTCAGTGCTGATGACCCAGTGTCAAGAGACCAGGGGCCTTGAATCAGACCAGTGATTGTTATAAAGCGATTTACTGCGTAACTCATTGTATCACACTGCAGCTTCCAATACAAGATTTTCCCCTTCTTCCTTTTTTTTTTTTGTCTTAATTTTATTTTGTGTTTTTTGGGGCAGGGGGGAAAATGGAGGAATGGGTGAAATAAGGAGGCATGCTACGAAAGGCACAAAACATAATTTAAAAAAAAAATACTTACTTGTCTGGAGAGAGAGCTCAGACAATAAAGTGCCTGCTCTCCAAGCCCAAGACCTGAGTTCAGATCACAAGCACCCACCCGAAAACCAGATGCAGATGTGAGCATCTGCAGTCCAAGCAGTTGGGTAGCAGAAATGCAGATCCCTGAAGGACGCCAGCCGACCTGGTGAGATCAGTTAGCTACGGGCTCCTTGAGGAACCCAGTCTTAGCAAATAATGTAGAAAGTTGTCAAGAAAGAAAACTAGCATTGACCTCTGGCCTTTACACATGTGTGTATATACACATATGAACAAATACATACACATCAAAAACAGAAGTAAAAATGTTATTTGGGTTTTTTTCTAGTTATAGTTTTACCACTGTAAGGAACAATACTAAGCATGCCGCCATAACTGCTGTTATGTGTATAATTTTAAGCATATCCATAATATTGTGCAACAGATCTCCAGAACGTTTTTATCTTGGCAGACAGAAACTCTAGCCTCTCCTGCCCTTGGCATTTATTTACCTTTCTGCTTTCTGTGACTATGATTTTGGCACTGGCACATTGAGGTCCTTGACATGGGCACAGCCATATCAACAGCAAACATTCACTCAGGACTCACTCTCTCTCTATGGTTGAGCTGCCCTGTGACGTGTGACAAGACTTCTTTTTTTAAGGTTGAAAAATATTCTATTGTTGTGTACAGAACTTTCTTTATCCATGCACCTATCTATCAGGGGATATCTGGGTAGTTTTGTTCTCTTATTTACAAGGGAACACTGAAACCCTTCATTATGAAGATCTGTTAGTGTTGGGAAGACTTCAAAATGCTAACCACAAGAAATGTCCTTTGGATGGTGCCGTGAAGCTGCATGACATCACCTTGAGTTTGGTTTGTGTAGTCCTTCTTTGTGTGACTTGGGACCCGAACACAGAACTAAGCATGGAGGTTTCGTGTATTGAAAGAACACTGCGATCCCTGGCATCGTAGGAGTTTTCTCTCTAGTCTCTGGGTTTCACCTGGCCACAGGAAGTGTTCCAGCTCTTATTCTCAAAGACAGAGACAACTAAGAGAGCTGCCATCCTACTCTGGGGCTCCAGAGCTGAGCAGATGTCCACAGTAGGTCTCCCAGCTGGTCAGGATCTTGCAAATAGGGTGACAATAAATGTGTTCAAGTTAAAGTGGTTAAAGTTAATCTATTCTCATACCTTGAACCCTGGGATACAGCTTATTGATGGGAAAACTTAGACACAAAAAAGATTTTTTAAATAAGGCTGTAGGTGGCCCTTTCTAGCATCCATATTTCGTAGAGAAAGGATCTATTTACTCTGAAAGCAACTGCAGTTAAAGTCAAGGCCCTTACCTTGAGACTGGAAGGGAGAGGGATTTCAGAAGATAGGAGGATCTGGGAGAGTCATATTGCAGGAGGCAGTGGGATGCAGTTGCTGGGTGAAGGAGTCCTACATGGGTCAGGTCTAGACTGACATCTCATCTGGACAGTATCATGCTTTATCCCCTTACACAGGTAAGCTATCCAGCCTGTGCTGGCGAGTTTTATATCAACTTTATGTCAAGTTTATAACAGTCTAGAAGAGTGGTTCTCAGCCTTCCTAATACAATTCCTCATGTTGTGGTGACCACCCCCCCCCCCCCGCCCAAGCAACCATAAAATTATTTTGTTACTACTTCATAACTTCAGTTCTTCTGCTGTTGAGAATCATAATCTCATATGTAAGATATCTGATATGTGACCTCCAAAGGGGTCAAGACCCACAGGTTGAGAACTGCTGGTCTAGTCATTTGCACAGAGGGAACCTCAGTTGAGAAAATGCCTCCAAAAGGTCAGATTGAAAGCAAACAAGCCTGTGGGGCATTTTCTTAATTAGTGATTGGTGTAGGAGGGCCCAGCCAATTGTGGGTGGGCCTATCCCTGGACTGGTGGCCCCGGGTTCAATAGGAAAGCAGGCTGAGCAAGCCTTGAGGAGCAAGCCAGTAAGCAGCACTCCTCTATGGCAGCTCCTACCTCCTGGTTCCTGTCCTGGCTTCCCTGGGTTGAACGGTGATGAGGAAGTGTAAGCCAAATAAACCCTTTCCTCCCCAAGTTGTGTTTGGCCCTGGTGTGCTCCTGGTGTGCTCCTGACCCTGCAGGCACGGAGTGGGACAGGGCTTCTTCAGCCCCACAGCAGTCTCCCTAGTCACTGTAAGGTCCCAGCTCATTACTCATTCTCTGACTCTAGCACTAATTGAACTAAGCCTTTAGGACTCTTACCAGGGGGCACC
Organism: Microtus pennsylvanicus; assembly: GCF_037038515.1. NCBI lineage: Eukaryota > Metazoa > Chordata > Mammalia > Rodentia > Cricetidae > Microtus > Microtus pennsylvanicus. The sequence goes on from NC_134580.1 coordinate 94,099,616, forward strand.
TTCACTGACTAAGAAGTTTGACACTAATAAATTAGCTTTTCAAGTTCACATTCATATTGCCCTTTTTGTTTTTCTTTTCTTAGTTATGTTTTGCCTTTTTTTTGCACGTGAGTCTTTGGGGAGAAAGGCAAGTTGTAAACATGTGGAAAGCCTCAGGCCAACATCAAGAAGCCTTATGAATCTCTTCTGAGGGGCCCTGTGGACGGTGGTGGAAAGATGAGCAGAGTGTGTGTATTGCTTTGAGAAGTGAAGCTCTGAGGCCTGCAGGCCTCTGCTAACCTTTGTGACACAGGACTCCCGGGATGGTGTTTGTGGTCCAGGAGGGCAAATCCCTGTCTCTCTCTCTCTCTCTCTCTCTCTCTCTCTCTCTCTCTCTCTCTCTCTCTCTCTCTCTCTCTCTCTCACACACACACACACACACACACACACACACACACCTATTCACTTTAATAGTTGGGTATCTCTTCACTTATCTTAAGCACCTTAAGGTATTTGGAAAGGAAAGGGAAAAATAAAACAGGGATGAGAATAGCAGTACTTCATTTGATTGGTGTTTTTACAACCTTATCATCTAGATAAAAGCCACTGTAAACAAAGGCCTACCTAAAAGGACTGTATTGAAAAGAAGGAAAAGCCACCTGTGTACACGGTGGGCTTCAGGGTTTTGGGGGGTTCTTTTTTGCTTTGTGGTTTGGGGTTTGTTTTTGCTTGTTTCTTTTTTTAATTTATTTATTTTTATTTATTTATTAAAGATTTCTGCCTCCTCCCCGCCACCGCCTCCCATTTCCCTACTCGAATCAAGTCCCCCTCCCTCATCAGCTTGCTTGTTTCTTAACAGCAAATTCCCACAAGTCCACACAGACAAAGCCTGAAAGGGAAGTGCTTCCAGGGACCACAGTACTTGTGGTTTCTCCCAGGCCTGAGGCCATAACATCAACTCCCAGACACTATCAATCTCAGCCACCAGACAAGGACAGGGTGGCCTCAATCTAGGCTCATTCTCTTGTTTGTAAATGAGATTCTCTTCCCTGTGAGTTATCAGCAGGTGGTTGTTAGGGGTTTCATTTGGTGGTCAGGTGTGCAGGGTCTAGAGCAGAGACGGGCACACCCCACTGAACAAACACCAACTGAGTCCTGTGTGCGCTGAAATGGGAATGGCCTCAAAACAGTTTACATTCTAAAAATGTGTGTTTGATAGCTGTCGAACACAATGTTTTTTGGGAGGTGGTAGATCTTTTTTTCCACTTTCATTTACCTTCTTTTTTCAAGGCAGGGTTTCTCTGTGGCTTTGGAACCTGTCCTGGAACGTGCTATGTAGACCAGGCTGGCCTCGAACTCACAGAGATCCGCCTGCCTCTGCCTCCCGAGTGCTGAGACTAAAGGCGTATGCTACCAGCACCCGACTTATTATCTTTTTTTTTCCTTAGCTTCTAGCTTGTTTTGCTCATTTCCAGCATTTCCTTTCATGAATATGGAAGATGGAACAGTTTTATTTGGGGGGCGGGGTGGGGCGGACTGATGATTTGGTTAGCAAAAGAGATCCTCCTTATCGTGAAATATTTGCTGTAAAGAAGAGAAAATTTAACTACCCATTTAGAGCAAATCGGGATCTTGCATACCTGGAGCGTGGTATCACACTTGTATAATGATAGATTTATAGAGCAAGTGCACGTTAGCCTTAATCCCTTGGTTATTTGACTTTACCAGGGATGAAGATTCTGATTCTTTTTGAAAGCAGACTTTTATATATTCAGAACCTATAAATCTCCCAGTGCCTTGAGATAAACGTCTCACTGAACTCTGAGTTACCCGCAGTCTTTACCAAACTGAGTCCAAGTAAAAGAAACTCCATCTGTCCTGTTTCTAACAGTAAAGTCTACCTGAGGGGGACATATTTGGCATAAGCACTGTGTGTAATAAACTACTTTCTATTTAGTAAGGCATTTCTAATCTCCAGGAAGTCGGGCATGAGAACTTGGGAAATAAGCCCTGCATTTACCAGAGCAAGTCAGTGGGCAGAGTGGTCAGCACCGGCATGGCTGCCGCTCGTCAGCCCAGGCTTTGCCAATACAGTGATCATATCCATTATGGCTGTCATATCAATTATGAATTCTCTGACACCAAACACTAAATCAGCCAAAATGACGGGTTTGCCTTTGGCATGTCTCCCTGGGGAAATAACTGAGAAAACATGTAATAATTCACACAACCAATTTTGTAAACCACCCCCAACTTTTGGAAGAAGGCTGGGGAATAAATTCTAGGTGGATGGATGTGATTTGCACCAAGTGTGCCTGAAGTATTCGCTCATTCTCGGAGCTTTGGTACTTTCAGCGTGGGCCGACCTTGGCCCTGCAGGAATCCCAAAGGTTTCCGCTTCTCTCGCAGCCACACCGCTGCTGCCCCATCTTCTTCCCATCCAAGGACGTGGACTGTCTTCTGAAAAATGTTAAAGGACCAATAGTCCTTGAATGCTGAATAAACACAACATCATTGAAAACTCATCCTTTCTAGGAAGACTTGCCAAATAACACATTATTGATGTAATTATTCTGTTCAGGTGAATCCTTTTGCATTTGGGTTTTTCCAACAACCTGCATGTTCATTTAAATGGAGACTGATTTGTTTCAACATTGTTATTAAATTTTGTGCCATAATTGTGAAAACCTTTTCTGTGGTATCTGGTTACTTGCTATACAGGTTGAACATGCAAGATTACATGTAGGTTCCTACCACGGAACCTCAGAGGTGCTAGCCCAAACCAGAAGTAGACAGCACTCCAAGAAAACAGAGTAAATACCTTTTGATTTTACTCCATTTCTCTTTCTGAGGAGCAATCTTTCCTGGGGTGGAAAGATGCCGGGTATGCCATCTAAGAATACCCAACATAGCCAAGTAGTGGTGGTGCACGCCTTTAATCCCAGCACTCCGGAGGCAGAGGCAGGCGGATCTCTGTGAGTTCGAGACCAGCCTGGTCTACATAGAGCTAGTGCCAGGACAGGCTCCAAAGGTACAGAGAAACCCTGTCTTGAAAAACCAAAAAATAAAAATTAAAAAAAAAATGCCCAACATAGTACAAAGAAAGAAAATAACCATATTCCAGGTAATTTGCTGTGGACTTGGCAATGTCCAGTTATGTAAACATGGAGGAGATTTTAGGTCATTTGGGTTGTTTTTGTATATGGACTTACCTTGTCTTCAATATAGAGAACTCTTTGTTAATTTTATATGTGTCATGAAAGCCTGGAGCGAATCAGCATATGAGTTACTTTCTCATTTTTTTAATAATTTATTTTTATTTCATGTATTTTTATGTTTTGCCTGCATATGTGTCTGTGTGAAGGTGTTGAATCCCCTGGAACTGGAGTTACAGACAATTATGAGTGTCAATGTAGGTGCTGGGAATTGAACCCAGGTCCTCTGGAAGAACAGCCACTTAACCACTCTTAACCACTGAGCCATCTCTCTAACCCCCTACTTTTCTATTTTTAAATTTTATAGAAAATAAGTTGCTTAGAAAAGATGAGACTGTTGTTTTGCCCCTTTTTCTGGGGGTGGGAGTTTAGGTTTAATTTATTTTTGATTTAAGGGTGTTTTCTTTTGTTGTTGTTTCTGATTTTGTTTTGTTTTGTTTTGTGGCAGGGTCTTATAGAGTCCAAGCTGTCCCTTGAACTTATTATATAGCCAAGACTGGTTTTGAACCCCTGTTTCTCCTCCTACCTCCCCAGTGCTGGGACTGCTGGTGTACACTTTTAGGCTTTGCTTGAATCATGTTTTTAATAACCAAGATCTATGAACTGAGTGAGAACAATTCAAGGGTAGGGTTCTCCTTCAGTTATTTCAGTTTGCAAACATGAACCTGCTAAGCAAAAAAAAAAAAAAAAAAGTAAATGAACCAAGTTATTGTATTTTTATTTCATTCCTAGATACTGTGAGAAGGGATATTTGCATTGTGCATTAAATTGACCGTAGTGTCAGAACCTTACGATGTTATAGTACACTATGGCTAATCTGTTATCACTGTGCACATATTTACACGCAGGCCTAAGGACACATACTTTCCGCATAAACACTCGCAGGCATGTTTCACTTGGACTGAAAAGATATTTACAACTCTGTCTGGAGATACATACAACAGTGATTAACAATTGCACAGCCAATCTACAACAGGCAGATTAAAAACTAAATAAACGGCGTAAGAGTTTATTTTAAAACAATTACAAGATGTTTTCTATTTCTCCTTCATCCTGAACTATGTGTTTGAAAACAAAGTCTTCATAAGAACCACATGCGGATCCTTGGACTGTGAAACAGGCCGTGTCCCACGAGCACATGTCTGCACACATCTCCGAAGATAGCGTAGCCCTCACAAGTCTCTCGGGATGAGAACCAAAGCATGTATGTGCATATGGATGACTCCCTGATGTTCCACTGTTTCTAACTTTCATTTGGTTTTGTTCCACTTTTTCAGAAGGAATTTTCTGTTTGGCTATGAATTAAAATAGAAGATTTGGGCTGGGAACAAAGATTTTAATCAATACAACTAGATTGTTATTGTTATTTGACGAAGATTCTCATGGAAAGAAACTTAACTAAAGTCAACCAGCCATACCACTGTTTGCCATCCTTCAACTGAAGCTTACTTGAAGCTCCAGTTTTTACATACACAGTCTCTTCTCTTCTCTCTCTCTCTCTCTCTCTCTCTCTCTCTCTCTCTCTCTCTCTTTCTCTCTCTTTGTCTCTCTGTCTCTGTCACTCTCTCTCACACACACACAGAGGCATGTGTGTATGCATGCATGTATACATATATATGTGTCTTTTTATCATTGAACTGAGAAGATAAATACAGCAATTTAATGACACAAACATAAGCTACTTCTCTATGCTAGATACAAGAGCAAATGGATGGATGGAGGGATAGGTAGGTAGATAGACAGACAGAAATGGGACTTTAGATTTCACAGTACTAACCCTTTCCACGAGCCTGGACCTTCTCTGGAAGGGGCAAATAAGCAAACTCCACCTCTCAGGCTTCCTTGGGCTTCTGTTTCACTCAGCCTGGTGAAACTTCCTGCAGCCCTCTATTCTGTTGATCCCCACAGGCTAGGTTCTGCATTGCTGAGCTTCTTTACCAGGGAAGCATTCCTCTCCTCTGAACTGGACACAGTGGCTCTCCCCAGCTTACCTCCTCCTGATCATCAGGGGCTTTAAACACACTTCTTCAAATGTAACTATTTTGTTTTTCTTTTTTCACCTGACTTACAGATTGCTCTTTCTGTATAATTTCTTAACAAAGTGATTCAAGTCTGAGTGAGTAGCTAGGCAAACTCTTTAATGTAAAAACTGCTGAAGAGTCCCAGACAGATGGCTCCGAGTCTTAATGAGTCACCTCTGCTTTTCTGTCTTTTCCAGGTGTTGTAAATATTTTTCAAAGCTGAATCACTGTTATAACTTCTTGTATAAACACAAGACGTAATGAGAGACAGTATAGTGTACTCATTACCAGAGCAACCTGTAGCGTCAGCCGGCTTAGGTTCAAGCCTGGACCTTTTAGTGTCCATGTTTCTCCATCTGTAAGATGAATACAATCGTGTTAGTTACTGTGCTATCGCTGTGATAAAGCACCTTGGCCCAGCGCCATCACCACGGAGTGGCACAGCAACAGGCAGACATGGCTGCTGGAATGGTTGAGAGTTGGCATCCTCAGCGACAACCACAAAACAAGCTAGGATCCTAGAAGTTAGGTAATCTTTTTAAACTCAAATCCTGCCCCTGGTGAAGTAATTCCTCCAGCAAGTCACTGCCTAGACACCCAAACAGCGCCATTCACCGGGACCTGGTATTCAGATGCCCAAGACTGTGAGGAACATTTCTCATTCAAAGCACCACAGTGATCGCACAGCCCCTTGTAGATCTGCAGTGAGGTTCAGTTGGTTTGAACATATAGAAAGGCTTGAAATACCACCTATTGCAAAATAAGCATTGAGCAAATACTAAATGCCTTTTGTTTGGGGTTATTGAAATTGGTATAGGTATGTAAATATTTAAGCAGACTCTTTAGAAATCACACAGTTGGTCAAACTTCTGTCCAAAATAAAGTTTTAGAAATAAAAATATTAAACTGACTGTAGCATGATTTACAAGAACCCAGAGACAAAAATTGGGGTTCATCCTGAAGAAGCAAAATAGCCAACCACTGGCTCTTCTATCTACCTCATTTTGATGGTGATCCTGTCTCCAGGAATCTCAGAATAAGACTGAGACTGAGAGCTGTCTCCCCGTTTTATATTCTTCTCTAGATTAAAGGCATGCACCACTACCACCCAGTCTCTATAGCAAACGGGTGTGGATTAAAGGTGTTTGTCACCACTGCCTTGATTGTAAGGCTGACCAGGGCAGTTGTTTTACCTCTGAACTTCAGGCAAGCTTTATTTATTAAAATACAAATGAAATATCACTACGACTGACTTCAAAAGCCCACTTGGGAACTAACTGGCCTAATTTGACCAAATGACACTGCATCTAATGATCAGAGATCTTTAAGTTCTTCTTCTATCTTTTTTCCCAACCCTCTCCGAAAGCACTGCCTCATAAGTGCATACATAGAGAACTGGTAGGCCTTCCCATTCCCTTCAAGTTACTAGAAGCCATCTGAAGAGTACTGCGCTTCAGAATAGTGGAGAGTAGTAACAACAGGGAGACCCTTTCGTCCCATAGATGAGAAAGAGGAAGCATGTCCTACTAAATTAGGGACCAAGTTTTCTGGTGGAGCGGATTTCCCAAGTAGTTATAGAAAACCTTCAGCTGAACAGCACACTTGATAGGGTTTATCCCATATTCTATGGCACGTTCGCTGTCTGCAGCCACCCGGGACCAGCTGAGAATAGCTCAGCTTTTCTGGAAAACTAAGAATTTACTCACTGAAGGACCATTTTTAATATGTTCTTGGTGACAGTCTTTAAAAATACTTTGCAGCTTTCACTGCCTTTTTAAAACTGAACAAAATGTCCCCAGCATCTGTTTTTCCTAGACTGTCCCCAGCATCTGCTGAGAGAGACAAAGTCTGCCCCAAAATGGAGCAGCCATGAGCTGTCACTGCTGCGGCTTTTTATGTCTCTCCCCCCGTCGTCAGCAGCCATTGACTTCAGCCGACTGAGGGTCCCACCTTTCACCACCAACACATTTGCAGCTTTAGCAACTCCATGGCTGAATGTAACAGCAAAACTACAGAACAGGAAGAAACGTGGAGGAACCCCTCCCTGGGTAACAGCAGCGTCTCAGACACACAGCAAGGATGGGGCTGGTGCACAGCCAAGAAGCTCTGATGGCAGAAGACACAGAGTTGCTCAGTAACGGGCTTGCCTTGGATGTGTGTAGTTGGTACTTACTGATAATCTCCTTCTGTATGAATTCAAGGTTCAGCTGTGACTGGAAAAGCCAGTCTGTACCACCAGGACCCTCCGTGCTGCGTATGTGGAGAGTGGATGCTTAGCCTCCAATCTACAGTGAATATTTGTGTTAGCTGTCTATTGCCGCAGCAAATTGTTGTCTCTAAGACTGCAGCTGAAAATAACACACATCTCTCATGGTCTCTCGGAAGTAGGACTAGAAGTACAGCTTGGCTCCAGACATCACACCGCCAGGTCCTCGGCAGGCCTGTTTCGGTCTTTCCCAGTCTGTAGCGGTGCAGTGTGAGCCTCGTGTAAAGATAGACAGGGCCTTTCATTTTTTCCACCTCCTGAGTGACTGAGACCATGCTCAGTTCCTCATTGTGTGTGCATCTCCCACGTAGCAATTGGTGTCAATATACAAGCAAAAGAGGCACCAGAGAGAGCGTAAGCAAAACAGAGACCCCAGCCTATGCAACTTAATCACAGATGTGACATCCTATCACTGTCCTTACTGTTAAAACAAATCCTTCGATCCATCCTGTCTTTGCAGTGTGCTCTAGGGGTTCAAATGAGAACATTCCCCATAGGCTCATGTATTTGAATGCCTGGTCCCAGTTGGTGGCACTGTTTGGGGAGATCTTCCAGCCTCACTGGGAGATGATGCTACCAAGGATAGGCTCCCAAGAGCTTTAGACTCTTTGAGTTCCCTCTCTCTGCTTCATGCCAGTGTTTGAAGGTATGAACTCTCAGCATCCTGTTCCAGCAGCCATGCCTACTGCTTTCAGCCGTGCTTCTGCTATGATGACCCCTTCCCCATCAGGAACCATAAGCCCGGAAGGGCCCTTCCTTCTGTAAACCATTTTGGTCATGGGGTTTGGTCACAGCAGCAGAAAAATGACTAGTGTAGACGGTGACCACGCAAAGGCCTGAGCTTCAACAGGCAGAGTGCATTGGGGACATTAGGGACATGTGCCCATGATAGCCTGTCTCCTCTGCTCCAGCTCCATGGCCAGAACCTCCCTTCCCCCTCCTGCCCCCGACACTGGTGAGCCTGCTGTCGGTAGAGGGAGTCTTGGATGGGGCCTGATGCAGTTGCTAAATGGTTTTCCTTTCGGCTCACTCTGACTGTGAAGACAAGCCATATGTGCAGGGACAGGTTAGTTACAGCAGTGCTAAGAATTTTCACACGTCTTCAGTGTGACTGAGTGTTACCCGAATCACAGAGCTTCCTCTCTGGGTGCTGTTCACCTGTGCAAGACACAGCCAGCCACAGAAGGAAGTGGAACCAGTTAGAACAATTATGCGGATCTTCTTCAAAACAAACAGAAACAGTTTCGCCCTCCATAGGCTGTTAAGCTGTGCTTTTCAGTCCTGTCTACTGTTTCTGAAGAAACAGAGTGACTTAAAGCTACTGCGACTTCTGTTAGCAACGTTTTTAAGACAGCATGTGATAGATTACCCCAACTGAGCACAGTGCTCAGGGTATACCGTTCTCCTGCCGCCTTTTCACAGCCCCTCAAGGGTCTGTGGTCCAGGGTTGAGAATGCCCAGATTGCAGCCTAGAATAGGGGCCAAGCGCTCCCACAGCCACACGAGCCCAGCGGGTGACTGAAGGAAGCAATGGGCGGCAGAAGAACACCTCACACAGAGTTCTCTTCCGTCTTGATGCGCAACAATTTTGAGGACTCCGTGGCACTTCTGAACACTCAGCAAAGAGTGAAGAAACTAGTCTTTCTAGAAACTCCATGACGCAAGTGAGCCTTGGCATCTTGGAGTCACAGGGAAGAGTGGAGACCATGGCAGTCTGAGGAAATTATTATATCTGAGTGGCAGTGACTGAGCCCCCTGGGTCTGGAACTAGATCAGTTAGTTTCTCAAAAGAAGGGTACCTGTGAAGATTTGTGTAAAAATTCATAATTTGTATATATTGGTTCAGTTACTTTTTTGAGACAGGATCTCACGTAGCCCAAGCTGGCTTCAAACTCTCTGTATGGCCATTGGTAACTTTCACCTGATCGTCCTGCCTTCACCTCTTAAGTACCAGGGCTATAGGCATGTGCCAATACACCTTGTGTATATGGTACAGCGAATCAAACTCAGGGTTTTGTGTGTGCCAGGCCAGGACTTGGTCGAGTAAGCTACAGCTCCAGCCCTTCGAGCATCTTCATCAGTGAGAGCTGAGTCTTGATCATTAGCCCCGTTCACACTGTTCTGTAAGGCAGCTTACCTGTGTTTTTGGATGTTTCCATTGCAGGGGTTAAATCAGAATCTGGAACTTAACTATCTTAAAACTTCCCTAATTCTGCCCTTCAGAGCATGGCCTAGAGTTCAGAATGGTGGCTCACACTATAATCTCAGCACTTGGGTGATAGAGGCACAAGCATCAAGAGATGGAGGTCGTTTTCAGGTATATAGCAAGTTCAAGGTCAGCCTGAGCTACATGAGATGGAGAGAGAGAAAGGGCAAAACAGGAATCAACTCCCCAAGAGGCCTCTTGAATTGGTGTGCTACGAGCATGTTGGTATAATGTGTTCATGTCTAGGTCATATGTGTGCTGTGGCCCTGGCAGCTTTCCCAGACACTATAGGATTCTCCTCTGAGTCAGTCCCAGGTGGGAACTGGCAGATGCTCTCTATAAATATGGCCCCAAACCTGTCCACAGCATTCTTGGTAGAGTCTAGTTGGCACCAGGGCACTTCCCCTTTCCTGGTTCAGTTCCGCTCCTCTCTCATTGTATTTAGTAAATGGACCCTACGCTTGCTGCTTGTACAGTCACAGACAGCCTGGGCTCCGGTTCTGGTCTTTTTCCACTTCTTAGCCATGAACTCTTAGGTTACTACTACTAAATGACTTTTTGTCTTTTTGTCTTCATTTGTAGAACAAGGAGTAAACTTGAGTCTAGATCCCGGTGTTAGTTAGCACAAGAACTAAATGAGTTCATAAGTTAAAAATGTTTATGAGTATATGTGGCACCTGGAAATGTTATGAAAGCATTAATACAGTGTAAGCATCCATGTACTAAGTACTTGGAATCACAAGTGTTCCAGATTTGAACATTTGCTTATGTATATTGAGGTATCTTTTGGGATGAGATACAAGTCTAAAGACAAAGTTTATTTATGTTTTCTATGTACTTTATATATACCTTCTACAGATAGCCTGAAGGTATTTTTATTTTTCGTTTGTTTGCTGTTTTTTGAGACATGGTTTTCTCTATGTTGTCCTGGCTGTCCTGGAGCTCGATCTTTAGACCAGGCTGGCCTCGAACTCAGAGGTCTGTCTGCCTCTGCCTCCCAAGTGCTGAGGTTAAATGCGTGCGCCACCACTGTCCAACTGGTAATTTTAAAACATATTTGTAGGGCTTCTGCTTTTACTACAACCCATACCACAAGATCAGCTGTGGAATTTCCCACTGTGGAATCATGTGACTAGGCAGTTCAACCTGGAAGAGACATTGCTGTATCTATTGTCATTGTGACCTGTACATGCACCATCACTGTGCTCATTCCGGGTCATTCCCGATGATGTCATGTTGAGTCCACCAACACTGCTTTTTCTAGACCCCCGCTGATGCAGCATGCAGCAGCCAGTCCTAAACTGTCTGGGGCCTCTGTTGCTGACCATATCCTCCATCTTGTCTCAGTGGGTATCTGCCATCAGCTAGGCACTGTCTTATGAGGCTGAGGGTGTGGATGGAGAGAATATGTGGTCTTTGTACTCACCAGGGTCCCAGACAAAAGAATCAAATGATGAAGTAGAGAACGAGCCCTAGGAGACTTAGGTACCAAACCCACAAAAAGCACCGAGTTTCCCATTTAATGTTTGTAGGTACTCTAATGTAGCCAGAAACCAGAAAAAAAAAAAACTAACACCCTTGTGAAGCTGACATTATTTAGTAATAAGTCCCATTTTTGTGTCCTCAAGGTCTCTGGTGGCTCTTGACTTACCCATCTTTCTCAAGTGGTATTTGTTACATTTACCAGTTCGGTGGGATTTTTTTGTAAACAGATTTACTTGTTCAGTAGTGATTCTCATCCTAGTGTCTGCTCCTCGAGGGAATATAAGCTACATTAGGGAATCCTGAGAATAGCGACTGTGAAATCATGATTAGCCCTGGAAAGGCAACAAGGGCCTCCAAGCAGCAGAGGCTCAGCACCCATGGTAGAACATCCTCAGGTCCAGGTTCTGCTGTGGGTTTTTTTTTTTTTTTTTTTTTTTTTGGTCTCTAAAACACGGTCTCACACAGTAGCTTTGGCTGGCCCGATGTGGTCAGCTCCTTCTTAAAGGTTACTCTGCCCAAGGGCTGTCTTGCCAAAATCTAATAATCCCTGGACCTTGAGCTGCTGGAGGCTGCTCAGGGAAGCACACGGGGGCAAAGCCAGATGCGATTCTGTCGTTACAGTTCCAGCTTTGTCGCGTTCTGAAATCCGTATTATCATTGTCTCTTATGAAGCCTGTCCAGCAGTCAGTGCAAACAAGAAGAACTCGTGTGTGCTCATTTTTACTCAATCGGACAAAACCATCAGCTTTTGAGCTCATGGAAGCCCCAGTGTTTCCTAACTCCCACAGGAGCCTTGAAGACAGATAGATGGTAAAGTCCTGCCAAAAAAAAAAAAAAATACTACCCCAGTTCCAGGCTGCTCTCTTCCAGGAATCCTAGCCATGAACTGCTCCCTGAGATGTTTAGGTTCACAATCCTGCCGAAACCTTTGTGGGTTGCCAGATATCAGTTGTTGCCTCACAAGTGAAGCAAGCTGTTTCCTTGAGCATCGAGTTGTTCCCCAGCCTGGCCTCTCTGTTGAAAAGTGCCGTATTCATAAAGAGCTCTCTTGCTCCAAGTCTTTTGGCTTGTGATTTAACTGTTCAGGGAAAGCGCAGGCTGCTGTTGCGCGCTCGCTGCTGGTGATGTGTGTTAGGCCGGGCGATGGCGGCGCACTCCTTTAATCCCAGCACTCGGGAGGCAGAGGCAGGCGGATCTCTGTCAGTTCGAGACCAGCCTGGTCTACAGAGCTAGTTCCAGGACAGGCTCCAAAGCCACAGAGAAACCCTGTCTCGAAAAACCAAAATAAATAAATAAATAAATAAATAAGGGGCTTGTTTTTTACGGTTCCCATATATTCTTTTGTTCTTCTCCATGACTGGTTGGATCATACTTTTGCTCCGTTACTAAAAATATTCATGCCTTTCTGAAGAACACTGTGGTCTCCAGAGTGGTCACCTGATAAAGCAGAGAAGTGTGTGGAGCTTGCTATCAGATGCATGAAGGCCTTGGTGTGGGTGTATTACAATGGGGTGGTTTAGGGCGTGCTGAGAGGTCCTCAGGGATGCCTGTCTTTTGGCTTACCAGATTTGCCTTGATAACTCTAACATCACTTGGCACAAATCTCCGAACAGTTTATGAAGTAAAGCTACCAAACAGCTTATGTTTCCATTATGGACTCTGAGAATGTGTGTGTGTGTGTGTGTGTGTATGATTAAGGTTGCTAGTTGCTAAGAAACAATTTGTTAAATGGAAGCCGGCTCTTGTCCAGGTATGAGCTTGGGTATTCAAGTCTTGGCGCTCACATCCAGTGCACAGGGAACCTAATCCTTCTAACTCAAAGTTGGCAAGCTGAGGAATGAGAGAGCACCCCTACCTGCCCTAAATTCACAGGACCCACTTCAAAAGACTGCTCCTCCTCAGAGGAGACTCAGAAAGGCTAAATTAGTCTTAGGTACAACTGGGCTAACCCACTGATGTGAATCCCCAAATAAGCCAGCCCATGACATCCAACTGAACTTGGTCCTGTGCATGGCAGTGTCTCTCAGCCCATCCTGGACTGTTAGTTTTGGCAAGGACACCACAGCAGATAATAAATCCTGGAAGGAAAATGCGTTTGGCCTAGCATGGCTCAGCCCACTGTAATATTAGAATACAGAAAGCGGCTCTGTTTTTACACACCCTTTCACCAACTCAGCGTTCATAATTTATGATTTCACTGTACAATTCCTGCAACACGACACCAAGAGTAGTCCCGCCCTCTAATTAAGTACTCTTGATAGAGAAAACGCGAAACTGACATGCAAACCGTCTCTCCGTGCCAGTGATTGATAGTGATTACATCTTTATGAACCCAGCCTAAAGGTCTCAGCTTCCTGGTGGGTGAAGTCGCCTGTAGGGCCACTTCCTGGCAGGGATCAGTGGCTGCTGACAAAACCGAAGATAACTCAGGGGCACAACGTTCGTTTCTTGGACTTTGAAGTCTTTGACTGTCTGTCCATACTTGGTCACGAATCTCTGTGACTATCCCGTGTTTCTGTGGGAGCTTCCAGTCAGAATGCACACCACCTCCATGCAGAGGTTGAAATGCAGAGATGGAGTGTTGGGTAGCGGTCTCCTTGAGGTGACCTAATTTGACATGCAGGGTTTTTTTTTTTTTAAAGTTAGGAGTAATGAGCAACAGGACATACTTCTGGCCACATTGGTACTTGAATTAAACATAATAGCCAGAAAGAACCTTAATCCGTCGCACCGTTATTTTCTAAATGTTTTTGAGACAGTGTCCTGCTCTACAGCTCAGATTGGCTTCAAGCTAATAATCCTCCTGCCTCCACCTCCTCAGTGCTATGATAACGGAATATACCACCATGCCCAGTTGTTCAAATGTTTTTCCCTTCCTTTGTTAAAAGTAAGCAAGTTTAATCTTTGAAATAGACTGGCCTCCCTGAGCCAAGTGTGCCCAGCTCATCCCTGATCCTTCTTTAGTTGTACCCTTCCCCGGCTGAAGAGCGGTTGTCAGCTCATACCCCGGCCCTTCATAGAAAGATGTTATAGGTGAATTGAGATCAGCTGGGCTGCTGGAAAGCAAACAGGTCCGTCAAGGGAGCAACAGCTGCATTAAGTGAACACTTCAGTTTGTACTCAGCTGCTGCCATCATCGCGATAGCTACCGAAGCAAGCTGGTAGAGTTAGACTCGACTGTCTTTCCTCTCTACCTTTAAGATGTCTGTTTTGTGGATGTGCATGACATTTTCTGGTGTTTTTGCAGGTTCGGACCCGGCTTGGTCATCTATTGGTATGGATTCATCCAGGAACTGGACTGCAACCGGGAAAGGGGCATCCTGCTCAAAGCCTGCTTCCCCACAGACATTGTCACCTTAGGCCACAGCACCGCTTGACCCCAAGGATCCTGGAAGAGAAGCCGGAAGCAATGCTGCTTTCCTGCAGTATAAACTTCTGGCAACATCTGCCCTGAACTTGAGCTGAACCCTGGCTGCTGCAGTCTCAGCCCTACCTCTCTAGACAAACATATCAAAAGGTTCTGCTTTCCTTCAGCCCTGGCTGATGGGAAAAGCCGAGAACTCCGGACATAACCCGCTCACTATCAGCATCTCCGTCTCTGACACACGCTTAGTTTATAGATAGTCATAATCCTGCTTCCTTCCTGATGCGTTCTCCTTGTACACTGAGCAGAAGGAAAGGTGTGGAGACTGAAGGGTGGGGTTTTCCAGTTCTCCTCCCTGTCATCCAGTCACTTCTTTTCCTTCTAAAACTCCTACCACCTCACCCGCCTTTCTCTGCGTGGCCGCTCTGAGAGTAGGTATCTCACTAACATCAGGGAATATTACCTAGCACAAACCTAGGAAATCTGGAGACAGGAAGTGTGTTAGAAAGTGTGCCTTCTCATTTGGGGCTCAGCAGAGCTGGACAGGGACTTCTGTGGAAACTTATGGCCTCCTGACTTGTGTGGCCTCAAGCCAAGCTGCAGAAGTCCCCCTTGACGACAACATCCTCTGTTCATAAAGCTTATTCGGACCCCAAACATTTCACTGACGTCGCCTGAGAGGATGAGTTGCATTGTGTATGCAAACCGTGCTCCTTTGACTTGCGTGAGGCCAAGTACTACAGCAAAGCCTCCCTGTCAATGGCAGCCCTTTGAACAGGACTGCTGGCCTGTACAATGTTGGCCACTATTTTTATGAGATATTTTTTAAAAGCATATTCGTGCATACTACCTTGTGTCTGCATTTTATACCAAATAATTGTGTAACACTCAAATAATTTAGACATTATAAATAATCAGCTTTGAATGAATTAAGTGTACCAGAAAAAAATCCTAGAGCAGTTTTTAAATAATCAAAATAAAAGAGATTTTGTATTTATTCACTTTAATTTATTCACTTTTATATACTGCAGACCAGACTTCAGTCAGAAGCAAAACATCAATAAAATAATTCTAAACCTATCTTTTGGAAAATTAAAAACTAATCTGTATTCACCCCTCCCCCAAATTTATTTAGTGAAACATCTTTGCCTCAGTGCTGGGAAATGTGGCTTTTCGAATGTTGAATAGATATTTTAGAAGCAAAAACAAGACTTTTGGAAACACCTTAAGCCATACACATTGATGGGTTCCTTTTGTGCCTGCTCAGTGAAAAACTTGGCCCGTCGCCTTCCTGCCGAGGGCCACAAGTGTGGCAGGTCCAAGATAGGATGTTAAGCTCTCCTGGGAGATTGCCGTAAATCACAGGCGAGAAGGGTGGGCAGTAAGGAAGCATCAGGCGGGTTCTGTGTATGAATCGGATGATTTGAGACCACGACTGTGTTGCCTTTCTACACATGCTTTAACAAAAGATGTTAAAATCTGGTTTGACGGCATGCCCTAAGCCACTGGTTTTGTTTGTCTTGGGCGAGGGATGGGGGTGAGTTGGGGGTATGGGTTACAGTAAATTACATGTATCTGCACAGATATTGAATATCCTGCTAGACCCTTGTCAAAGATTTGCTTGTTTTAACATTAGCCTAATTTATGATGAGCGTACACAAATAAAATTTAAAAGCTCCAAAGGTGCTTGCATTTTGTGTTGATTCTTCTACAGAACGTTTATGAAAACGTTCTGGTAGCCCCAACAGAAGACACTGCCTTGTATTTATGAGTGGCGCTTCCCAGTTGGGCCCCTCAAAGCAAGAAAGCAACCAATAGTAAATTACATTCTGTGGTAAGGTTATGGAGTTACTCCGAAACTCGTGTGATCCTTGTGCCTGCTGTGTTTGAATTAGAGACATGTGGAAAAGAAAGAATGTCGCTCCCAGGTGAGGAGCTTAAAACCTCTTGGTCACTTCTTTCATCTTAAAAACACTTATCTGGGGACTGGAGAGATGTTGAGCAGTTAAGAGCATTTGCTGCTTTTGCAGAGAACCCTGATCAAATCTCAGCACCAACATGGCAGCTCACAGCTACTTGTAATCCAGTTCCAGGAGATCCAATGGCCTCCATGGGTAGCAGTCATGCATATGGTATACATACATACTTACGGGCAAAATGCTCATACACATAAAATTTAAAAAATCTTTTAAAATGCTTATCTGTACAGCATTTACATATGTTTGCTTTTTTTTTTTTTAATGTAGGCAATCCAAACATCAGCCCCGGGACAGTGGTGATGGATAGCTTACTTTTATGGCTGTCATCATGAGAACATTAATGTTAAAGCAAAATCTTTAATATTTTTGTGAACCATTTTGTACACTGTGCTGATGAACCGTGCCAAGCCAGGATACAGGAATATGAGTAAAACATAGCTCTGAGTGGTGCTCCCTCTGCCACAGAGACTTACACAACTGCACCCACAAACACATCAGACCCCTTTGAAGAGTGGAGAGGGGTCCACACGAACAAAGCCAATGCGCCTGACATTCAAAGGTGCCTGCGTAGACTCCTCCCCTTTATCCTTCTCTCCCCCTTCCTAAAATCACAAGCAATTGAGACTCTTTCTTTGACCTTCAGCATGTGTGTGTAAACTTACAGGTACAGCAGGTTTGGGGTTCTGAAGCCCACCTTTAGGAAAAGTAATCGTTTTAAGTAGGAGTGTGTACCTGCTCGTCACCTGCAAGGCTTGCTGCCTCTCTGAAAAAGATAATAATGAAGGATTTGTCTTTGGGGATCGCATTAACTCATGAGAGCCACCAGGGAGGAGACTGCTTAGAGCCCTGATGAGGTAGCCTAAATAGTCCCCTGGCTGGCTCCACTAATTGACACAGCACCAAAGTGAACAGTTGCCTTGACTCTCCCTGGGGAGCAAAACCAATGTTTGCTTTCTGCATCAGAACCAAGATCGCTGATGTTTGTGCGTTTGGACCTGCTTCAGGCCCAGAGCTCTGGTTAGATGAAATTTGCAGCAGGCTGTGTGTTCTTCTTTCCTGGTCGTCTTCGCTTTCATTGCCCTCCTGAGTTTCCATCCACGTGGATACGCCTTCCCACTCGCCTCTTTGTTTTTTGTAGACAATGATCCCTGAAGCAAGATAAATCTCCTCGAAACCCCTGAGAAGTGGCAACTGACCTGATCAATCCAAGTAAAAGTGACACTCACGCACGTCACAGGCCACCACACCAGGTGCACACCAGCACCCGGTGGACCCTACTTAGAATAAAGTTGCGTATTTCCTATGAGATTGATGCCTTAAGTGAATGCTTGGCAAAAGGAGCCAACGAAGCTGGACATGGCGACGAATGTCAGTAGTCCCTGCATTTGGTAGATGAGCCGGCAGATAATCTATGAGTTCAAAGCCAAGACCTGGTTGATAGCAATTTCCAAGCCAGCCAGGGCTATAGTGTGAGCCTCTGTCTCAAAAAACTAAAATAAATCTCCAAAGAAGCCAAGACATGAAAGATTTTACAGTGTGTTTGAGCCCGCATGATTGTGTTCAGCTGATCATAATTGTGAATTAAAATAGTAAACTTTCTGTCTGGCTCGGTGAGTCACTTTGCCCCATTATTGTGGGGCAGCTTGCCATGGCCCATGTCTCTGAGAGGAGACTGCTTCACAGAATAACTATTCGGTGACAAGAATGGGAGGAGATGCTCTCCCCCTGGGCACATTCTTGACTAGGGTTAAGGAACAAAGTCAGGGGAAATTTACCAGGCAAACAATGGGCGTGTGCCCACTGTGTCAGCACTGGGGCACGGGCACAAGCTGCCTTTCTCAACCTGAAGCGCTCTTAGGTCAAGGAAGGGTCATGCGTGACACCGTTGAGCCAGGCTAATCATCTTCCTGACCCTCCTGTCACTAGGAAACCCAATCTGAGGCCGTTTGGTGAAGAGCGTGCCTGATCCTAAAGGTTAAATGAGGAAGATGGGATTAGGAATGAAATAATAACCAGAAGGGCCTGCGTTCCCCTTGTGTTTTGTGCTTTCCTGCTATTGTTTGGAATATGGCCGTGAGACAAAGGACCGCTGAGGTCAAGCACTATAAATTACAGATTTCATACAATAGTCCTCCACTAAAATGATTTCAAAGCTTGATCAAAGTAATTCCAAAGAGCCTTTTAAAACTTCTCTACAATACGTGGGGGCAGGAAGTGCTCACGTGGTGCCTTGATTTGTTTCAGTCAGTGTAGCAGGGTTCAATCTTGGTACCATGCCTACTTTATATAAAACCCAAATCATTGATAAGGTGAGTGTGGCGTGTGCTTCTTGTGTAAGGACAAAGGCTGTTGTTTTTACTTACCCACACCAACTAAACATTTGGAGTCACTTGTACAGAAAAGATACATATAATTGATTTTTTTTTACAGGAGTATTACTTGACCGTACTTATGTCCCCCAAGTATTTTCTAAACCAGATCTACTTCCTATGCTTAGGGGTGCTTATTTGGCGTTTTAACAAGGCAACAGCTATGTTTCTCTTTCCTTTTCCCTCACTTGGCTTTCTTCTCAGCGGTCTTGTGTCTTAGACAAGGCTGATGGGAACTAGGCTAGTGGCAGCAAAGCAGAGAGGCCTCACTTCAGCCGCGTACTCAGTGAAGGAGGATGAAGGTAGCCATGTCAGGCGCAACTGGTGGCCCACGCTACTGGGTCAGATCACCTTTGCTTTTTTAAAGGAAGGTCATTGTGAAAAGCTGGCATGAAATATAACCACGTCAATTAAGTAATAACACTTGAAGTTCAACATGTAATTGAGGGCCAAACATGAAGCCAGCGACCATTAAACTAGAACGGCCATTAATTCTCCTAAAAACTGCTGTTGCTTAAAGGTATTGCTAGAAAAACTTGCACTGATGCTTGGGGGGGAGGGGCCTTTGTTATTTTTCATATCCAACATAAATTCATTCAGAAGTAATTTAGTATGTCTGGGTAGACTTTCTGGTTTTTTTCTTTTTTATTAAAATTCTTTTGGAAGGCATCAAGATCCAGTCAAAACCCGAACACTTTACAGGAAACCGTAGTTCTTTTTTGAGTTAACTGAAACACGAACACGACTCGAGTTCACAGTCTGTATCTTAACAGTCAGATTACTTGCTGTTTGTTTAATGTAAGATCTGCAGTTAGATTATTATCTTCAGAGGGAAGAAATCACATCTGTTTGGTTGACTTCTCTATGCTCTGGGTCCTATCAAAATTCCTGGTACAGAGAGCTGTTCAGTGAGTGCTATATGATGAAATGATTACTAAATTTATATTGAATGTGTCCTCGTTTTCATCACACAAATAATTGGAGCTACTCCTCCCTTTTTTTTCAGCTAGAAAATAAACATAGTCACAGGAGCATATATGTTGATATTAAAGAATTAATTACTTTAAATTTCTCTGAAAATCTCAGAACAAATTTATGAAGAAGAGTTTTTGAGACGTGCTCAATTTAAAGGGGAATTCCTTATCATTTTGTCACATTTGCGGAAAAGTACCCCAAGATTTTATCCACCGAATCGCTAAATGAAGAGATCAGAAACTGTACTGTTCTTTTAAAGATAGACTTACCTTTCTTTATATTTTCAATTCTATTTTTCAAAATAATTGTCCTTAGCATCCTATCAGGCAGCCAAATCCAGGTTTTTCAACACAGATTTGGGGCTGCTTGGGGGTATTGTCAGGGTCCCTCAAACTGCTGCTTTTCATTGCTTCCTCTTGTAATATCTGGTTAATGGCAAAATGCTTCCAGGCCACGAAAGTGGTTGGCTGGCTCTAGGGAAAGTATCTCTGGTCCTATGTCTGTCGGATCTGACCTTTGAAGAATTGCAATCCACAGTCTACTCAGTGGGTGTGTCCTTATTAGTCCTTAATTCCGCTGTTTCAGCCTGGGAAAGCCAGAGGCTTCTATTTCCTCTTGTGCTGGAAACTTGTAGCACCGTTTCAAGGGCTCGCATGAACATCTGGAGGGATCTGACCCATAGTACAGGTACCAATGAGACCCGCCCATCTTATTCGGTATTCTTGATCTATTTCTAGATTATATAAGGCTATTCAAGACACAAATAGTTACCTAGCACTTCTGAAACCCTAGCCCCCAGCACTGCTTAACCCACGGTGGTACGTGCCTGTAAAGCCAGCGCTTAGGAGGCAGAGAAATTCAAAGTCATCTTTGGCTAAGAGTTTGAGGCCATCCTGCTATTTCGAATAAATAATTAACTGTTGTTGAACAATAAAACAGTGCAAGGAGTGGCCCCATGGAGGTGAGACCACTGTTTTCACAGAAAACTGAGTTGTTGACTAATTATATTCCTCTTGTTCGCTTTGACATGCTCCTTGAATGTGTCTTCCAATGGCCAAGGAGAAAAGCAGGAAAGAGGACAGGGTGGATGAAGGAGCTCACACAAAGGAAACACCTTTTCAGCTGGTTCCTTGTGATGTCTTAAGAGACGTGGAGAAAGGGAACCCAGCTCATTAGCAAGGATAAAAAGTCTGGCTCCTAAACTCAGAATTTGGGAATTCAAAGGCACCAGAGGCTTCATTTGCCTGAAGAAACAAGTCAAGAGAGCTCATGTGACCTGTTCAAAGTCACAGGGCTTCTTGATGAAGAACAAAGCCAGCATCTCCCTCTCCTGACCTCTTGTGTTTTGTCTTCTACTATATAATACTGTGCTTTTGTTGCTTTAGCACGACCTAGACTCACATGTCAAGAGGGAACTTCAGTTGAGGAACTGCCCAGATCAGACTGGCCTGTGACCATGTCTGTAAAGAGAGTGTCTTCACTGATGACTGTGGGTAGCACCATGTCTAGGCTGCTGAAGCTGCATGCAGTGTCTACTAAGACAGACAGCTGAGCATGGGTCGGAGCGTGAGCCAGTGAGCATCACTCCTCCACGGCTTTTGCTTCAATTCCTGCTGGAGTTTCTGTCCTGACCTCCCTCAGGGATGGATGGTGAACCAGAATTACAACCCGAAATAAAACCCCTTCCCCCTCACAAGTCGCTTTTGCCCATGGTGTTTACCACAGCAAAGCAAATGGCAACAGCGTCGTCACTTGCTCCGCAGAATTTCCAATAGCTTAAAGTATGTTTCTAATTCACTAACAAAAGGTCCTGGTTTATTTTTAGTAATCACTTTTGAACCTTACCGTGTAGGTCCTGCCCAGATACTGGAATTTCTATAGTAGATAAGAGCTGGGATTTTTTTTTCATATCCACATTTATTTACACCTTAGTATGCAAAACCTTTAGTGCTCCTCCGCTAACAGCTAGGTTCTTTACATTGGCCTCTGAAAATGGCATAGAAACAATGGAGGCAGACTTCCTCTGGCCAGCCTACAATTAATTGCTTCTTCCTTACACTGGGGTGGGGGATAAAAACCTCAGGTTGCATTTACCATGTTTTCTTACTCTAAAGATACGATGATATTTAAAATAACTGATCACCCCTAGGAAAGATCAACTCCCTAATCAACATAGAAAGTTTCAGAACTCTAGTCAGGAGAGCCCAGAGGCAAGCAGGCTCTGCAGCAGTCCAGAGTCCCTGCCTCCCTCCTTGCAGGCAGCCTACCTGTAAACTGAAATAATACCTATCACGCATGCCTGTTACGGGGATTAAATCAGATTAGTGTTTAATACACCATAAATCACATCTGTTCTGAAACTGGCATCACAATAGCTGGGTTACATATTATATAACTATTAATAAATTACCGCTACATAGAAGGATCCATTTCAGGGCCTGGGGAGACAGCTCAGAGGGGAAAGTGCTCGCTGCTGGTACGTGAGGATCTGTGTTTGGAGCCACAGAGCTCACGCAAAAGCTGGTTCAGGTACCTAGGCTGTAACCGCAGCACTGTGAGGGGAGGAAGGGTGGTGGCCCACACATCCTGGGACTCTAGCTGCCATGATGCACTGCACGGTCAAGGAGAGACTCTGCTTCAAAAATGAAGACAGTGGGTGATAAAGCGAGACACTTGTGTTGCTCTATAGCCTCCATGTGTGTACAAACAGGTGAGTGTACTATATACCCATGTGCCCAGACAGCCATACACCACACACACACACAGAGGAAGCCTATTTCACAAACGATGCGCACCATTTAAAAGCTGTGTTTTCTGTGCTGGCTAAGCAGCCATTGTGAAGTGGAGAGCTTTGCCTTCTGCTTTCCCGAAGCCCCTCCGGAAGAACGCCGTTTGCCAGGGGTTGAGAGCAGCAGGGGGAGATCACCCTCTGAGAGAAGACACATGTTGGCTTGCCTGTTTGCTCAGACAGATGTCCAGTTTACATTCCTGTGCTCCTGAGGAGCGCAGAGACAGCCAGCCTGTGTTTCTTTTGATAGTGACAGTAACCTTTGCCATAAATACAGCCTCGGCAGCCAGACGGGGCAGGAAGCAGCCGGTACTTACGCAGGTGATTGACAGCCCAAGGCCTGTGCACCACATGCACCCCTAAACATGCATGGGTTTGTCATCACAGAAAAGCTTTTTTTTGGGGGGGGTGCTGAAACACCTTCTCAAGGCCATTGCTAATTCAATGAAACAAACGCATTGGTGCTACCTGAATTTAATTTTTTAAAAAAAGAAAAAAGCAAAACGGCAAAACTCAGGGAAGTTGGGAAAGTTAGTGGCCTGCTCCTGGATTCTCTCTCTGATGATTGTGACATTATTTGGAATGTTTTTGGGTTTTTGTTTGTTTGAAGACACAACTTTCACTAGCGTTCCACTCCCACACATAACCCTCATCAGACGACAGGCAAGCCATCGTTTTTGGCTTTTTGTTTTGTGGTTTTTTTTTAAGGAACATTCCACGAATTTGCATGTCATCCTTGCACAGTGGCCATGCTAATCTTCTCTGTATCGTTCCAATTTTAGTATATGTGCTGCTGAAGGGAGCACTTTTTTTTCTTTTTTTTTCTTCTTCTTCTTCTTTCTTTTTTTTTTTTTTGCAGTTGAAGTAGCATCAGTGTTCCCCTCATAAAACTGTGTGGTGGCGGCAGGGTGTAAATTGGCTTCCCACTGGCTGCTGAAAACACTGGGACAAACTGTGAGTCTCAGAGAGGGTGGTTCCTTGCACCAGGACTTCAGGAGCACTGTCACTGAGCAGTCGGGAGCACGGTCTACTGAGTCAATCTGTACCTCTCCGGGTATGTGGGTGCTCTTCCATCCTCTTCAGAGAGCCTGCCAAATCCAGTCTCACATCATGTAGATTCTAAAGAGACTGGGTGATTTCACTTTGTCCATTTTGAACTCTGAAAACTGAAAAATATTCCTGAAATATTAAAATGTATGTCCAGCAAGCCACAAAAATTCAATGGTAGATTATCCAGACTGACCAGCAGTCAACATACAGAAAATGTCTCTCTGTTTTAGGGTTGTTGTATGCGTCCCAGAGAAGAGGAGTGCAAAAATACCAATGAGGGGGCCCCCCCGACACACCCTGCTTCAGTCACAGGGTGACAATTTAGAGGAAAAGTTCTAGGTGGCTTCACTGAGGTCCCATTTCGTCCCAATGTCTCTTTCTCATGCAGATGTTTTGCAGACTGATAAGACCGCCATTTTCCCAGCAGTATCCAGGAGGTTGGAGCAGGAAGCTGGCAAATCAAGGCTAGCCTGAGCTACGCAGTAAGACCCTGTCTTAAACAGAGAAAAGTTTGAAATGGAGAAGAAAAGGAAAAAGCGATCTCTTTTTTACTTTTTGCTCACACAAAGTGAATGCTGAGCAGAACAGTCCTTGGGAATGACTTTGCAATGGGTCCATTTTGCACGGTAGATTATATAGTGTGGGAAGGAGTTAGATTCAATATTCAAATATGAAGTTTCCAGATTCATTTACATTGAAACAAGTTTGGCCTGGTAATTGTTAAAACTGTCCTGAAATTCACTGATCTGATTATTTAATGGGTTGTATGTATTTAATTGTGTGTGTGTGTGTGTGTGTGTGTGTGTGTGTGTGTGTATACGCACATGCGCGTATGTGTGATGCTGGGAGCTATGCCCTGGGTCTGGTA
This sequence comes from Microtus pennsylvanicus, assembly GCF_037038515.1. Taxonomy (NCBI): domain Eukaryota; kingdom Metazoa; phylum Chordata; class Mammalia; order Rodentia; family Cricetidae; genus Microtus; species Microtus pennsylvanicus. The sequence goes on from NC_134580.1 coordinate 94,124,181, forward strand.
GGTGGTTTAATAGTGAACTATATCTCCAGCTCTTTGACCTGGTGGTTAGCTAAGCCTCATTTAAGTTTTTGACATCACCAAAGTGTTCACTCCTTCACTTATAAAGCTTGTCTGTGTTTCTAGAAATATAGTGGGGATGGGACTTCTGGATGCTGTAGGAAGCATAATTCCCCCTAGGCTGGCATTGAAGACTCTCTAGAAACATCCTGATTGGCTCTCTTCTTCTAGGATGGTCCATGTAGCTTCCTAGAGGACCCATTATGTCGGGTACAGAAGAGTAAAGAGGCCCTCAGGACAGGACCCTACAGAGGCAGTTGTCTGTTCCTGCCTGCCGAGAACAGAGAGGACACATGGCAGAGACAAGTTACACAAACTGCCCTCTCCAAGAGTTCTCTCTCTCTTTCTTCTCTCCCTCGGTCTCCCCCAACATCCCCTTTCTCTCCATCCTTTCTAACAGAACGCAGCTTTATCCCGGGACTGGAAGATGTTTTATCATTTCGTCGTCAGGAGGATGAGCCTAGTACTGAGCCCTCAGTACCACCGCACAGGAGTGGGTGAACGCTTCCGCTGATGTCCCAGGTTTTCTTCTCTGATGAAAGCAAGGCCTTCCTCTTCTATGATTTCCACCCTTTCAGTGTTAGGATGGGAAGGTGAGAGGTGCGGTAGCCATCTGTGACCCATGAGGAAGAATTGCCAGAACTGCTAAGCCAGGTTAGTCTTGCAATCCCTCACACCTGAGCAAAAAGCAAACGCATCTTTCCCCACTGCTATTCATAGGAATTCTGTTGCTTGCACCCAGCTGCATTCCTCACTGAAGCAAACATCATGGGAATGACCTGAACAGGCTCCCTGAGAATCTCATTCTGTTCCACGAGAGATATGTGGTCAAAATTTCTAGCCAATTTACTGACTTATCAGACATGTCTAGAGACACTGACCCTTGACCTAAATTCTGTGAGTACTAAGAAAGAAGCTAATTCTCTTTCAAGAAAAGAAAAACCCTGTAATTTATTAAGTAGCAACCCAGCATTCTTTGATGGTCGGTCAAGGGCCTAAAGCCTCCAGGAATATCATTAACTGTGATGCGGGGTGGGAGAGATGGCTCCGTGGTTCCGCGTACTGGCTGCTCTTGCAGATGGTCTAGGTTTGATTCCAAGCACAAAGATGGTGGCTCTCAGTCATATGTAACCCCCTTTCCGACGGATCCAGTGCTCTCTTCTGACCTCCATAGGCACTTCACTCGGGTGGTACACAGAAGTAAAAAGCACCATACACATAAAATAAAATTAAAAATAACGATGCAAAAATTTGTTAGAGAGTAAAGGGTCCCGCTAGAGATCTGTGGAAACACATCTCAGTGACATAGTATCATTTTGGGGTAATCGTTTCTTTTATTCTCCTCCCATTGCCACTTCCATAAGAGAACAGTATTTTCACTGAACTATATGATTGAATATGCAGTCTATTTTCTTTATTTCTAATTTTGATAGTGCATTTTAATATTTAAATAATTTTTAAATATTACCTTAGTGAGAATTGAGCCAACTGGGATAGGTCGGTAATATACCTCTAACTCAAACAGGCAGGATCATCTATGAAACAGGAGACAAAGCCCAGTCCTGGAGTCTAGGAACTTCAGCCCAGACCCTGGGATGCACTGGGAATCTCAGCCCAGACACAGGGTTCCACCTACAGATCCAGCCTTCACAGGTTCCTCCAAGTTTGGCAATTTTCTTTGCTTCCTTAGAATCCAAATGTTCTCCAGTAACTATGGGGATAGTACCACCCAAGTGTAGTTTGCAAAGATTGAAACATTTGATGCGTCTAAAGCGCTGATGACAGGACCAAGTACAGGAGTCCTTGATAAACATAGCTGCCACTAGTACCTCTTTTCCAAATAGGGTCATGGGGACTCATAGATGTTAAGCAATTTGTCTAGTAAGATATTAGACAAGTCAGTTCACTACTTGGGAGGCAGAGACAGGAGGATCTCTGAGTTCTGAGTTCTAGGCCAGCCTGATCTAAAGAGCAAATCCAGGAAAGTCAGGGGTACATAGAGAAACCGTGTATTGAAGAACAGAGAGAGAGAAAGAGAGAGAGAGAGAGAGAGAGAGAGAGAGAGAGAGAGAGAGAGAGAGAAGAGAAGAGAAGAGAAGAGAAGAGAAGAGAAGAGAAGAGAAGAGAAGAGAAAAGAAAAGAAACAACTTGGTGGCATTACAGAGTCCGAACGGGTTCTGAAATGATGTTCAGCACATTATAAGCAAATGATATTTGCTATTATTTCAATTTCCTCTACCATGTGAGAGCTTACGGCATTCTCGTTGCCCCCTACTTTCTCAACATTTGCCACCACCCTGCACCTCCTTTCTTTTGTTCAAGGGTCTGCTATCCCCAGGATGAGTGGTCATGTGCTTTCCTGGGAGAAGAGAGAAAACCCTAGTCTCAGTCCCAACAGTCACCCCATAGACATTCTGAGCTAGCCAAGCCCCTTCTTTCCCTACCAGCGGCTGGTATGTCGTGCGCATGTCATGCAACTGACACCAAAGAAAATTGAGAGAACATCCGCGACGAGTGGGGAGAGCTTCTGGAAGAAGTTTTCCTTGCTGATCACGAAGGACACAAAGTCCGTTTTCTCCTGGTTGCGGTTGCATCTGGAAAATGTATGAATTGCTGTGCCATCTGGCTACCAGGAGCAGGGGCGACAGCAGACGAGCCAGCACTGGCTCAGAGGATTTGAAGGCATTCAAAAGGAATAGCCCGGGGCTCTGATGACATCACTGAGTCCCTGAATCAACCCCCTGAACTCCTTGGCTTCCACACTTCCCACTTCTCAGATAATAAATCCTCTTCACTCTGGAAGGCAGTTGGGTCTGAGTTTTCTGTTATTGGGAGCCAAGAAATACTCTAGCTGATACATCTAGTTATAGAAGATACGTTGCCTCCCACCAGGGTGCAAGCTGAGCTAAATAAGATCACAGAAAATGAAAGCAGGCTTCCCCACTTTTGTTTTCTTACATTAAAATGAACCTATGCATTTTGCTGATGAAAAACAATCTAAAAATGGTGGTTAAGAGAAATTGGTTGTATACTAAATGAGAAATTGTACTATTTTCACAAGTTTTCTGTAAGTCTGAAACTATTAGAAAATTAAAATTTCCTTACATAATAGGGGTTTTAAATGACAGTACACAGAACTAAGAACATGGGAGTTTTAAATGTGCAATTAATTTACATAGTAATATTTTACATGTGAACAAAAAATGAGACAAATCCCTGGCAGAGTTGCTTCAGAGCCGCCCAGCCCCACAAGAGCTCAGGCATGTCCTAAAGCCACAAAGGGGAGCAGGAATCACGGTGTCCCTTGGGCAGCAAGAAAAAGAGCCACGTAAGAGAGGTGCAGTGACCTGCAGGAGGGCGTGCTCTAATTAGTGGTAAAACCAAGCATAGCCCTGACCTCACCTGGAGGCAGCTTGACTTGTTCCTCTCTACCCCCTCGGGACAGGGCAGGCCACATTTGCAAAGACTCCTGGAGAAAGGAATTTTCTGTGTGGTGGAAACCCGCCAGTCTGGTCCCAGAGTACTCATTCAAATATCTGAGGGGAAGAGTTTGATTTTTTTTAAATTAAAAAAAACAACTGGAAAATCAATTTATTGAACAAATAATTATTGATACTCTAAAGATCCCCAAACACCAGTGGTAACCAAGGGCAACCTGTAGTACCCTTCATTTCAATGCAAAGTGGAGGTCCTTTCCACACACTGATTATTCTTTTGAAAAACTAGTCTCATGTATTAGAATAAATTTATACCCAATGTGCAAAAGTTATCTCTGCTGATTTTCAGAGTTGCTTACATGTGAAATATTCTTGTTGTGAAAAGAAATCAGTTTGCATTTCTGCACATAAATTCCATGATACGATGAGTATTCCACCTGAGGGGTATGTCTGCAAGGTGTCATACTTGAACGCAAAGACTGAGGCAGGAGGATTGCAGCTTCAGAGTCAGGCTGAGCTTACGTGACACTCTTTGAAGAATATGGAAGTCAGATTTTTGTCGCCGCTTGGCTTAATGTCTTCCAGAGGTGCACTTGGACTCAGAATGGGCTCTGCGTGCATGCCTGGCCAGGCTCTCAGCTTCTGTCCCTCCCTCTCATCCCTATTCTCATACCCCAACACAAGCCACATTGTCAGTTTCAGCCAGGACAGAGTGTGACTGTCTTCAGCCTTTCCCCTCCACTTTCCCAGACCTGTGACGTCCATCCAGAGATTTAACACAGATGCTTTCCTCTTTTTATGAAGTGGAATTCATAGGGACAGGAAATGCAATGGAGTTTCCCAAAGCCTAGCAGAAGAGGTGTTGCTGTCCACTAGGTTCAGAGTTTTAGTTGGGATGAGAAGAATTCCAGAGCCAGATGAAAATGGAGATGGCACAGTGGTATAGATGTGGACAATGTCGCTGGACTCTGCTCTTGAGAATGGTCAGAATGGTAGAGTTTATGATGTAAGTTTATTTTACAAAACAAAATGAAAAGGAAAAGAGCTATTCCTGCTAAGAAACACTAGCACCTTGGAGTATGTGAGCAGTAGATGTGTGGAAGACCTATCCTAGAGGCAGAACCGGAGGTTTATATATAATCGGGGAGACAAGAAAGAAGAAAGGAAGGCAAAAACAAGATTTAAGGGTGACTTCAAGGGTGGGGGAGATGGCTCAGCAGTTAAGAGCACTGGCTGCTCTTCCAGAGGACCAGGGTTCAACTCCCACCCCACAACTGTAAGTGACTCCACTCTCATGGGATCTGATACCCTCTTCTGGTTTCTGTGGACAGCAGGCACACATGGGACACATGTCACACACAGATAATGGGGGAGTGTCATATATCAATCTGTTGATTTCATTGGTTAAGCAATAAAGAAACTGCTAGGCCCATTTAATAGGCCCACCCTTAGGTGGGTGGAGTAAACAGAACAGAAGGCTGGGAGAAAGAAGCTGAGTCAGGAGTCGCCATGATTCTCACACTCCAGACAGATGCAGGTTAAGATCATTCCTGGTAAGCCAGCTCGTGGGCTACAGCAGATTATTAGAAATGGGCTAGTCCAGGTGCGAGAGCTAGCCTAGAAGAGGCTAGATAGAAATGGGCCAAGCGGTGTTTAAAAGAATACAGTTTCCGTGTAATTATTTCGGGTAAAGCTAGCCGTGGGAGCGGCCGGGTGCCAGGGACGCAGCCCCGCCGCTCTTGTTACAACAGAGTGGCGCCCAACGTGGGGCTCGAACCCATGACCCTAAGATTAAGAGTCTCATGCTCTACCGACTGAGCTAGCCGGATGAAACAGGAGTGATTTTGAAAACTTTATTTTAGCAAGGCGTTAGGTGATGGTATCATTCACAGAATGAAGACTAGTAATCACAGGAAAGAATAGGTAGACATCTGGGATCTGTGTGGACATGAATATGAGGTGTATTAAAAGCCAGAGCCTTGCACGGGTGTCCAACTACAGTCAACTATCGGGTGTCAAACTACAGTCAATTATCGAGGCTGCGTATCCTAAGGACGGCAGCCCAAGGGAACTGAATCTGAAAATTTATAAACATACAAAGTCAATGAAGACAGCCTTGGGGAAGGAAAATAGCCTTGGGAATCATACACAGCTTGGAAGTTTGGATCACATCCTATAATATAAGAAAGCAGACTATCTATGTGCACAAAACATTTAATCTCCCTTTTAGAAGCAAGAGAAAGCTGAGCTAAAAGCAGGGGAAATAGAGTCTTCATGAAGACCGTCCTGAAGAATTCACTGCCTCCCCAACCCTGGCGAGCGGATGTGTGCAAGGGCTCGTGGTCTCTACTACCTCTCCCATCTCTTCGGGATTTGATTTTTTTTAATTACTGTTCTACTTACGTTAAACTTTCCAACAGCCCCCCTAAATGCAGGACACATAGAGCAGGTTATCTGTCAGCTCTGCAATTAGTGTAGCACTGTGCACCTCAAAAGAACCTTCAGTATGTGTGACCAGTGAGGGTGTAGTAGTTTGAATGAGAATGGCCTTCGTGGGATCAAGTGTGTGGTCCCCCATTGGTGGTGCGTGTTCTGGAAGTTCATGAGGTGCAGGCTTGCTGGGGGAACCATGTCACGGGGACAGGCTTTGAAAGCTGATAGGCTTGTAGGAGGCTTTAGTAGGCAAAAACCTTGCCTACCCCTACTTCCAGTTTGTTTTCTCTGTTTTGGACTCCCATTTGAAGACATGAGTTCCAGCTCTCGGCTTTCTGCTGAGTTCCAGCTCTCGGCTTTCTGCTCTGGCCACCGTGCCTGCTGATTACTGCCACGCCTGCTGGCTGTACTGGACCGTTATTCTATTCCAACTGTAAACCCAAATAAACCCTTTTTCCAAAGAGTTGTTTTAGTTACGGTGTTTTATCACAGCAGGGGAAAAGCGACTGAAACAGGAGGCCCACAAGATTGCTCCAGGTCAGGGAATTCCTTGTTCTGAGGGAAACGGTCAGACAAAACGTGGGTTCCCACTCTCTGACTGTTTCAGGAGTGGCATCTGCCTCTTGCCTACACTGCCTAGAAATAAGAAAGCAGTATATATTATTCTAAGTAAAGGGCAAGTTCGAAGGGCAAATGTCACTTCTTTACTGTAAACTAAAGATGTGTGGCAGAATAGGACCTTGAAAGGTTACGCATAAGTTGAGGCTTTATTTAATTAAGAAAGATATTCCTGATTATTATAAAGTCATGGGTGATAAAATTCCTGTCAGTCAATGCACTTTGGGCCTCCTTGTCAAGGGAAACTCAGAAAAGGTCAGCAGGGCTCGTCACTCACTCTCATTCACTCAAAAAGCCGTCATGAGCACCTGTCGTGTAGGTACCCACTGCTAAGACTTACCCTGTGGTCTTAAGTGCTCTGCCGGAAATTACAGGGCCTCTGTGCCTCTGGAGGCTACACAGGCCAGAAACAAGCCTCCCTGCAAACCAAAATGGATCAAGCAGGCAACGTTTTCAGTACAGCAAGGTTAAGAATGGATCTGTAGGTAAAGACTGCATTATTTGGTACCTGGAAATTTTCTCCCAGCATGAGGATGATGGTGAGGTCATATGTCACAAGGGCATTGAAATGTCTAGAGAAGGAAGTGGCCTTTTGGTGATGGGAGCGAATGCGGAGAGCAGGCACTGGAGGTTCAGCACTGGGCAGGGTGTGGAGAGAGCGCCAGGGTAATGGGGACACTAGCCATGTGCCAGTCTCTGCTTCAGGAACGACACAGTGGCCTGGCAACTTCATGGCAATTCATCAAGGCAAGTTTATTCTTGTCTCAACTTCCTCTTATACCCTCGAAGAGAAATTATTTTAGGATTTTATGTTCAGTTAGTTCTATGTCTTATGTGTATCAGTACATTTCTTTCTTTCTTTTTCTTTCTTCCTCCCTCCCTCTCTCCCTTTCTTCCTTCCTTTATTTCTTTCTTTTTCCCTTTCTTTCTTTCTTTTTTTTAGAGATAGGGTTTTCCTAAGTAATCCCAGCTGTCCTGGAACTCACTTTGTAGACCAGGCTGGCCTCAAACTCACCGCAGAGATCCGCCTGTCTCTTCCTCCCGAGTGCTGGGATTAAAGGCATGCACAACCTGGCTAAGATATTTCGTATTACAAGTTGGAGACTCACTTATATTTCCCTTTAACTGTAAGAAACAAATATACCTGGTCTGCTCTACCCCCCCAGTCATGCCTTTTACACGAATGCTGGAGGTTTACATGTGTGTCCTCCTACTTACATATCAAGTGCTCTTAGACACTGAGCCATTTCCCTATGTCCCCATTTTAAAGCTGTGGTGACTTGAGTGAGAAACGTCCTCTATAGGCTCAGGCTTTTGAAAACTTGGTCCTCAGTTGGTGGCCTTGTTTGGGGAGGTGCAGCCTTGCTGGAGAAAGTATGTCACTTGGGCAGGCTTTGAGAGTTTATATCCTCACCCCACTTCCATTTCTGGACCCGCTTCAGGTTTGCAGATGAGATCCTGCCTCGCTTGCCACAGTGGACTCTTCCTCTGAAACATGGTTCAAAATAAACTCATGGGCTTTGTTGTTGCTTTGTTTTGGTTTTTTGTTTATTTTGGTTTTTGTTTTGATCACAGCAACGAAAAGGTAACTAAGGCAAAGGTGTAGCCCAGACTAGTCTCAAACTTAGAATTCTTTTGCCTCTTGAGCATATCTTACCAGGTTCTCGGTCACAATCTGCTCTTGGTTGATTTTGGAATTCTCCAGGCATGGATGGAGAAAAATGGTTGCAATTTCATTTTCACCATGAGGCATATTTCCTATGAATCAAGGAAGCATTTCATGCCTGACCTATGGACCCAGAGACCCAATTGCTATATACCCACCACCCACCTCCAGGCTACCCTACCCACCCTACCCACCCCTGCAAAGAACCTGGAAGTGTCACCACTCTCTTGTGCTAAGAACCCTCGGACAAATAACAGCAAAAGTTGGCGATATTCTCATGCACGCAGAGGAAAACCTGAGTAGGAGGTCTCTAGGCTGCAGCCGCCAAAACAAAGCCACTGTCCCTGTGGCTATGTGAGTTTTCTAATAAGAGCTGTCACGTGCTCGTTACTGCAAAAGAAATGCCTTTTGGCTGCTTTCTTGCTCCTGATTAAGAAGAAAGCAAAATTGCAACACAATTCTTAAACAAATTTTAAATGGTATCGTCATTGTTAATGCTTTTTATTTTTATTTTTTTACAGTTTAGTTCATCACTGCAGGCAAATCAGTTTTTCATTCAGAAATTCTCTGATTGTCAAAACAATGTACATGATCATTTATCATAATGTAATGTATCTTGGAGAGCAATCATAACAGAAAGAAGACTCTCTCACGTAGAGGACAGCCTATTTTGATATATTTTAAAGGCAAACCTTGGTTGGCTAGTCACTAATTTGTTGCTATGAGCAACATGATATTTTATTTTAGAAACCTTCAAGATTCTATTTACTCTACGGTGTTTTATCTAAACTCCTAAGCTGCTTCTCATCTCTCGCTCTCCCTATTTCTCTCCTCTTTGATATTTGATGTTTTCCACTTAGGACATTTTAAGCATTTTTTTTTCACATAAACTTTTCTTTACTTTGAATTTTTAAATGACTCATAATATTCACAAATCATAGCAGAATACATAGGTTATAACAAACAGAATGCCTAGTGGTAAACATGACGTGTACTCTGGCTGACTTACCATGAGAGAGAATAGTTAAGGGTGGGGTCTCAGATTCAAAGGCCATTGTGAGAAAACCCGACAGAGTGGATGACTGAAACTCACACAACTTTATTGGCTTGCAGGCTCTAGGAGCCAGGAAGTCAAAAACCAAGATGGTAACAAAGTGTTCTTCAAAGGCCATAGGCAGGGATCTTCAAATACCTCCTCCAGACTCCGATTCCTGGAGGTCCTTGACCTTGCATGGTTTGCTAACTTCTCCACAACCTTCTCCCTATATACCCAGGTGCCTCTTCTGTCCTTATACGCTCCATGAATATTAATCCAATGTTGCTTTTTTAAAAAAATTATTTAATTTTATTTCATGTGCATTGATGTGAGGGTGTCACTCAGAACCCCTGGAACAGGAGTTACAGACAGTTGTGAACTGCCATGTGGGTGCTGGGAATTGAACCTGGGTCCTCTGGAAGACCAGCCAGTGCTCTTAGCCACTGAGCCATCTGTCTAACCCTAATTCAACATTAACTTAACTTGATAATTGTCACCTGTGAAGACACTGCCCCACAGGGAATCTTTGCCTTTCTCACCAAGAGCAGCATCGAGCATAGACTCAGTCAGTCCCAGAGTGCAGGCTCCTGTGGTTTCTGCTCAGCACAGGAGGCCAACAGAGTGCCAGCCTGTCTGTCACTGGGCCAAACTACAATCCTCCACATGGTCAACTTTGCACAGTGCTAGGGCAGGGAAAGGGAAGGTTGTCTCTACTGCCAGGAGACCCCGAGGGGAGCCCCCAGCAGGGAAAAGGGCATTTCTTCTCTCCAAAGGAACCAGTTAGGAAAGGAGAGTAGAGTTGGTGCTGCCAAAATATGAAAGAATTCTACATTTCTATTTTTGCGACTGTTTACAAGTCATGTGTAAACACCCCCACCCCCGCCCCCCCCAAAAAAGAGAAAAAGAAAGAAAAACGAAAAAGAAAAAAAGAAAAGAATCGAGGGACTTCACCACAGCTTGCACAAATGCAAATCAAAACCACCTGACTGCAGGGCATGGCAAGCCACGCCTCTAATCACAGCACTTGGCCAGGCTGAGGCAGCCAGATCTCTATGAGTTTAAGACCAGCCTACAGAGCTAGTTATAAGACAATCAGGGCTACTCAGAGAAATGCTGTCTCATAAAAAAAAGAAAAATAAGATAAAGAAGCTGATGTGTTAATTCTAAAATTCATAAGGAGACACAAAGGATCAAGGGTTTTCAGAACAATGTTGGAAATGAGAATGCGAAGACTAATCTCGCGATTTGAAGACAGTGTAGAAACTGCAGCAGGCACGGTGGGATGCTGGCCAGAAGTAAGCAAACTACCCATGGAGTCATCTGACCCTTGACGAACGCTGAAGTAACTTCAAGACAGAAAATATGGTGTCGGAATAATATGTATTAGACAGAGAACCCTAACTCCCCACACCCCCGCCACACACACACACACACACACACCCCTTGTGTGAAAGCTAACTCAGAATGGATGGGATCTAAACACGAAAGATAAATCATAAAATATCTTTTTAAGTCAAAGTGAAAACTGTTTGATCTTGGAAAGATGTCTTCGGTATCTTTCGAAACAAAAAGCATATGTCCTAAGATGATAAATTGGACATCATCAAAATTTAACTTCCTGCTCCTTGAAAGACACGTTAAGAAAATGGAAAAGGAAGTCATCGTCTAGGAGAAAATGTGGCAAACATTATCTGACAAAGACCTATAGGCAGGAATTATTTTAAAATTCCTGTAACTCAATTATAAGAAGGCAAGGCATCTAATCTTAGAAACTAAGCAAAAGATGTAGAAACTCCACAAAAGGAAAATTGTATGAAGCATTATTAGGCATGAGGAATATGCAAATTAAACCCACTGTTAGCGTGGGTTGCTAACATTTGAAAAGTCTGATAATATAAAGGTTTGGTCTGAATTCTGAATACAGGACAAGGAGAATTCTCATAGATTGCTGATAGGAAAGTAAAAACTCGTATAATCATTTCGATAGAGTTTAGCACCTTTTTAAAATGTTAAATATACATTTATTCTACTACTCAGAGATCCTACCTTTGGGTATTTACCTAAGAGAATAGAAACCGGTGTCACACGCATGTGATGCATTTGTAAAGGTACTTTTAATAGCGAAAACATGGAAGCAGTTCAAATGTTCCACATCAGATGAATAGAGAAACACCTTGGTGCCAGGGCGGTGGTGGCACACACCTTTAATCCCAGCACTCGGGAGGCAGAGGCAGGTGGATCTCTGTGAGTTCAAGGCCAGACTGGTCAAGTAGCGAGTTCCAGGACAGCTAGGACTACACAGAAAAACCGTGTCTTGAGAAGGGGGCAGGGGAGAGACATTGTGACATATCCATAAAATAGAACGCTATTTAGCATTATAAAAGAACATTCTGTTGGTAATTCCACATTGCGAGTAAATCTCGGCAATGAAATGCTTAGTGCAAACCCCCAACATCCAATTCAATAAGACACTAAAAAGGTCTACCTAGCGTTTGAGGAAAGGGTCCTAGCAATGGTTACCCGAGCCTTGCAGGGGTAGGGAAACTGGGTAGGAAAGGCTATAGAAACATGACGAAAATACTTTGCTTTGATTGTACTGGTGATAATAAAAATATAGATTGATAGATAGACCATGATTAACTAGACAACACTCTTAAAATGGATTCATTTTAATTGTGTGTGAATGACACAAAATGAATGCATTTTAGGAGTGTTGTTCTATTAATTAGAATCAATACATACCATGCAATCATTCTCTGTAATGAACTGTGTGTAAAGGACACTTCCTTCAAGTTGATGTTTTCACAACACGGTGTTAATTCATGGCAATACTCCCATGCAAGGAAGGAAGAGGTTGCTCCTTCAGTTCCTTGTGGAGCCTATCTCTTAGGCCAGTGTGCTACTGGCCAATGTGACTTCTACATTTGAAATACTTTTAAGAATATCACTTTACCCTAGCTAGCTCAAAAGGAGAATCATCATACAGATAGCGTAAGCAAGTTACTCAAACAACTTGCCTGGACCCAAACGTATGCAATCCAGTGAACAACTGTCCAGCTAGCACCTCCATTTGGAAGCCAGGGAGCTTCGCCAAGACCTTGGCATTTCTACTATCGATTACAGTTTTACTTACTTATCTACCACACAGAAAGAAAACAAAAAATGAACAAATGAGAAAAAAGAAAAAGCAGAACAGACTATAAAGGACTTGGAGTCAGAGAAGAGAAATCAGCTTTCTATCTTCTCGCATTTCCGTGACTCGTCCTTCTGCCCACCCCCATCCCATCCTTTCTTATCACCTGATGCCTCATGCACTCTCACGTGAGGCCCTCAACCTATGTAAAAGCGTGTAAGTCAAGGCGGCGTGCTATAGGGTTAATAAAAGAGACCAATAGGTGGTTATTGAAATCTCTGATGCAAACGTTATGTAGAAACTGTATACAATTTAACACAGATTACAGCAGACTTTGTATTTGTCATTAAATGGTAACACTTATTAGCAACACTACACTAAGGTGAGTTTTGAGGCATGCTATGTCCAAGGGTTCACTACATACAGTAGCACAAACTAAGTGCCTTAAAGCAACAGCACCATGGTCTCTCAGTTCTGAAAGGGGGTTTTGGCAGGGCCCTACCCCCCACTAAAAGTTTCAGGAAATATTTTCTCTTGAATCCTGGTAGCTACAGTTTTTGGATTTCCTTGCTTTGAAACGGCTTCACTGTAACCTCTGCCTTTGTTCTCGTGACCTCCACCCTGCCTGAGTCCAACTTCACCTGGCCATCACCTCTTAACGACAGACATCACTCACACAGAAGTAGGGCCTGCCCTCTTTCACCGTGACCTCATCTTAACTAATTGTATCTGCGATGACTCTTTCCAGATCAGGTGGGGTAGCAGGGATGAGGACATCAGGGTATCTTTTCAAAGGAATTGGTGACACAATTTAAACCATGCAGAGGTAAACAAGGTTGAACCCACGCCTTATTTTACACGGCAAGAGAATCCAAGCCCAACCCTTACTGAACAAAAGGAGGGTTATGAATCCATGTCTCCATTAGTTTAGTCAGCCATTTCTCTGCTCATTAATTTACAGAATACCTGTGTGTTCTAACCTGGACAATTAGGCTCCAAAGATGAAATTTGTTGTTGTTGTTCTTTTCTTTTTTTAAAAAAAAAAAAACAAAACCTGGTTAGCTCTTTTCTGTAAGGTTCTGCCATCTGCAGGGTTTTTTTTTTAATTTATTTATTGTATATATAGTGTTCTGGGCACCAGATCTCATTACAGATGGCTGTGAGCCATCATGTGGTTTCTGGGAATTGAACTCAGGACCTCCGGAACAGTAGTTAGTGCTCTTAACCTCTGAGCCATCTCTCCAGCCCTGTTGTTGTTGTTTCTAAGACAAGATTTCTCTGTAGCTTTGGTGCCTGACCTGGAACAAGCTCTTTTAGACCAGGCTGACCTCGAACTCACAGAGATCCACCTGCCTCTGCCTCCCCAGTGCTGGGATTAAAGGCGTGCGCCACTACTGCCCTGCTCCAAAGATGAATTTTTAAAAAGCCAGCTGCTGTAGAACTTGGCCTCATCGAAGGAAGAGAAGCAGCAAACACTAAAGCACCCCCTGACCATCATACACATGTTTTCAAAGTTCAAAGGTGGCAGAGAGGAAAAAGCAAAGATGTCCAACTATTTCTGGAAGGTAGAGGTGGCATTCGAGATAGGGCCTCCAGAAGGGGCACTGTCTCTGGAGAAAAGACAGGGTCAAGGGTTAGAACAGATTGCTTCTTTTCCAAGTGAAGCACACGCCTGAAGAGCAGAAGGTCTAAGAGGAAAAGCAGAACTGGGGAAAAGAGACCGCAACAGTTCCTTTACAGCATGAAGGACAGAGGAGGGGAGGGAAACGCCATCCAAAGATCCAGAGTCTTCCCTTAAGCTTCTCTTTCGTGCACACAAATAGGTTTCGGTCTGCTTTACAGGAACGGAGACTCTATATTGAACTGGAAATTAAATGATTGATAAAACAGTACAGACGACTAAGTAGGCGCTGAGGTCTCAGCTAAGACTCAAAGTGAAGCTGTGTGCTTTGGTCACTTGATATAACACATATTTGGCGGGAAGACCCCCATTCTAGCTCCCCCAACACTTTTTATCTTTATCTGTTTTTTAAAGTTGTACATGTATGTGTGTGTGTGTGTACGTGTGTAAATGGGCCTGCACACTCCTGTTCACACATGCAGAGGGCTGGGGACAATGAGAGGTGTCCTGCTTTATTACTCTTCCTTATTCTCTTCAGACAGGATACTGCTAACCTTCAGTCTCCACTAAGCTAAACTCAATGCTGGGAGAAAGAAGGAGGAGTCACCAGACACCATATAGCCGCCAGAGGAAAGACACAAGCTGCCTGCCAAACCTTGCCAGTAAGCCATAGCCACGTGGCGATACACAGATTAAAAGAAACGGGGTTAATTTAAGATGTGAGCTAGTCAGAAATACACTTAAGCTATTGGTCAAACAGTATTTCAAATGATATGGTTTCTGTGTGATTATTTCGGGAGTCTGGGCGGCCAGGAAACGCGCAAGTGGCCTCCCTACAACATCCCTCCTTTCCTATTCCTTCCCCCAATAAAAAATTCTTCAGGTGTGAGCTCTATCACAGGATGACTTTCTCCTGTGTGCCTGCAGTTTTTTTAAATTATAACAGTTAGTATATAGAATAATGGGTTTTATTATGATATTTTCATTTGTGCATATTTTGTAGTTTGCCCATTTTTTTACACATCCCCATGGCCTCTCTTGTTTCCCACACACCTGTCCACTCTTGTTGGGCCTTTTCTTTCCCAAAGCAGCACCCCCCACGAGATTCTGAATACAATAGAAGACACTCAATATTTGTATTTGTCTTGCTCACAGATTTTAATTGGTCAGAACAGAACGAAAATTCATCCCCATACAAGAGTCATTGTGTCTAGGGTAAACTAAGGCAGCTTTTCCTGATGACTCTTCTGAGAGAGAGGCAATGGTTGGTACCCATGGAGCTAGGGAGCCCCACGTAGCAATCTTTAGCCTGTAGGAACGCTGGTTTTTAATATCCCCATCATGAACATTAAAATGTAAGGTGGCTTTATCAATAATGAGCTTTGATGTCAACAAAATGTTTAAAATAATGTTGGTGCTCGGTGGCCTCTGAGCTTATCTCTCACTTCTTTTGCAAAGCAAAGCTACTGCATTAACAAATAACACAGTGTGGAAAATCCGCTTCCAAGGACGGCAGTGCCTTGCTTTCAGGTTTGGTCGATTTTTATCTTGAGTATCATAGTTCCAAAGATTAACCAGCCATTTGCTTTGTAAGCTTGAGCACACAGCTCACAGTGGAGCAGAAATCGGCGTTTGCGGTTCCTGCATAAAGTGCTCTTCAGGGTAGCTCCACAGTCATTAAAACACAGAGTTAGTTTTGTGAATGGCATCGGTGAGCAATCTTTCTGATGTAAAGAAAGCCGTAGGAATAAACTTTAAGTCAAAGGCAAGTTCTTCTGGTCCCCCATCCACAATGTTTATCCCAGTGGGATATGATACAGTCTGTGCAATTGCTATGCTCCATGATAATTATAAAGAGCAATAACATGTGGTATGAATAGAACGTGTAACAAAGACCAGCAGTAGATGGTAAAAGAAACCACGGGTTATGTCAAAACTAATAACTTATTTACTCAGGCAGAGTCAGTGAGTTAAGCGGTCAGATGAGCCCCGTGTTTAAGCCTCGCTAATAGTACACATGGCTTTTCTGGTTCATCATTTTCAGCAGTTCCTTCAGAACCATTTTAAGGATTATGTCCAATTGACTAGGTTTCATTAATGGCTTATGTGAGAACATATGTTCATATCTTGGAAGGAGGGTCTAAGACAGTCATGTGAGCAACTGTATTTGCCTATTTGCAGTCTCCAGGAATAGGTAGGGTGTTCTAAGACGCCTTGTCACAAACAGCATTCACCGCCGAAGAAAACAGCATCCTTCTTTTGTAGAAATGGAAGCAGCTGTGCCATGTGACACCTGAGGCATCTTTAAGACATTAAGGATCGCGGTGTACTTTGAGGGGCTGGCACGTCTCATAGATCTCCGCATTTTACTTTGATCTAATATGCAGATCTTTTCTTCTTATTGGTACCTTTAGATTTTTATTTATAAATACACCGGGGGGGGGGGATCCATTTCAGACACATGCAGCCACTAAATCACGTTCGGTAGTTGAAACAATCCACGGTCGTGTCACAAACTGAGCATCCTCCTTGATTAGAATGCTATTTATTGCCACCAGCTGCACTACTTAGCTCAGAAAGTTCTTGACACTAGCGATTGCTTTTCAGCCCCATTGCTTCCGGCTGTTCACAGGGGCTTCTATTTCCACACGAAGCCACCCCTCTCAAAACTCTTCTGCTCCGCAGAGTCTTCCTGTCACAGTGATGGTGGAGTGTGGTGGGGGAGGGGACCGCAACCCCTCTTGTGTTCTATGATCTCCCCCCGGGCTGGAAATCTCCGTGGCTTTGAGATGTGTTGTCTATTAGCACGGGGCCTGCAAGCTGTCAAATGCATACGAGGAATCTACCCAACACACAGTAATGGATTTTTGAATATTAAGATGTGAATTTAGCCCATGATCAAAGGATTTTTCAGAGGCACCGCGTGTGTCTCAGGAAAGAAGCATAGGCTACTTGAGCGGTAGGCACTGGCCTCCATTTTATTACATTTTATATCAGGGGAAACTAGACAAAGGTAATTACTCTTCTGTTAAAGGCTATTATTACACGTGCATGAACAGTTAAGGCTGCTGTTATTTTCTCTGCTGCCTGTGCCGACGGCATCCAGACCATCCAAGCAGGAAAGGTATAGAAATGGGGGTCTCAGCTCATTTCCCATTGCACAGTAAGTCCACTTTGAAAGGTAATCTTCCAAACCGCGAATGTGCGCACCAACACACCAGCGAGTTCCATTAGCCGTTGACAGGATCCGTGTCCGTATCTTGCGTATGCCAGTGTGAACGTTGGCTCCTGGGCGCTTTTTTTTTTTAATACTTCCACACATAATTGGGCTCCCAGAGCCCATGGAGTGAGCAGCCACAGTCAGTGACAGGAGGAGACATCTCTCCGTTAACATGGAAACAGAATTTTCTTGCTCTCCTCCTGAAAAGAAATTCCCTCTAGGTCAAGGTTGAGGCTTTGTGCAGTGTGAGGAGGGCCAGACTATGTGGAAGATACCTTAGCCTGTGATCTTGGAGCGCTCTCTTGAAGTGGTGTCAGGCCCTCCCGCCTTCATAAGCAGCAAATTTCTTCCCTTGACTAAACAAGAGGACAAGCAGAAAATTGATTTCTAGACATTTCCTTGGAGATAAAGATGGGAAATTAGAGCCTCAATGCTCCTTGTCCAATCAGAATCTCGGATGAAGACAGACATTGAGAGTTCTGCGCAGCCCAGCAAAGCAGCTGTTAAGCCCTTGAGATAAAGTCATTGTGTCCCTTCTCAGACGGCACTGCCATTTCAACCGGGGACGGAGTTTAAACAATATATACAGTTCAGACCTGATGGACAGCGGCTTTCAGCTGGGCTTCACCAACCACTCGGCAGGCCACCAGTGTTGTCTGCATCATGGTAGGGCAGAAACCAAAGCACGATACTGTCACATCTGATTTCCCTGCTGTCACCTACAGGCTGGGAGGAGCTGACAGGGACGCCTAGTGCTAACTTTATGTTGTGTTGTTTCCATTTTTTTTAACTTAAAAAAAATGCATCTTTTGTTTGTGTTTGTGTGTGTGACGTGTGTAGTAGTGCCCATGGAGACCAGAAGAGGGTATAAGATCCCCTGGAACTGGAGCTCCAGGTGGCTGTGAGTTACCTAATATGGGTGCTGGGAACCGAAGAGGTCCTCTGTAAGAACAGCAAGCGCTCTAAAACACAGAACCATCTCTCCATTCCTGTTGTTTCCCTTTGAAGCAACAGCCGTCATCTTCCTGACGGAATCGGAAGATGAGGAATAACACAAACACATTCACGCTGTGTGTGGAAAAGGGAAGATGTTGAATTAGGAAGGCTTAGGTGTCCACAGACCCTTCCTGCTCCTTGTGCACTCTGTGAGAACAGGATAAAGGGCAGATGAGGGCACTGTCTCTCAAATGGCACCATCCTCTGCCTGCCACCTGCCAGCAGACAGACACCCCTGGTAATCACTACTGTGATAGCTGGTGTTAACTGCCAACCTGGCAGAATTTAGCACCACCAAAGAGATGATAATCTGGACATGACCATGCATGTGTGTGGCGGAACGGCGGGTATCTTGATTTGAGGTGGGAAGGCCTGTCCACTGTGGGTAGCACCATCCCTTAGATGGGATACTGAATTGTCTCAGTGGAGAAAGTGAGCCAAGCCACAGTATGCATTCGTCACCTCTGCTTCCTGGTTGTAAATGTGACACGACCAGCTTCTTTAGGTTCTTACGGTTGGCTGGACTTCCTTCCCTGCTGTTTAGGGAACATCAATTGAGGATCTTAGCAATAAACACTTTTGGTAGAAAAATATATAAGTAAAAGTATGTTCAAGGAGATGGAAAGATGGCTCAGTGGTTAACATCCAGTGGTTCACAGCTGCCAGTAACTCCAGCTGTGGGGGATCTAATCCCCCCTGGACTCCATGGACTTTTGCGCTCACCCCCCCCCACACATATACATACATATGCACATAACTCAAAAGCAAATGAATATTTTTAAAAGTTTATTCAAATAAAAAGGTGAATCTGTTTGGGTTTTCTGGCAGTGGTTTGAATTCCATTCTGTGATACCCACCTAATAGGTATTTCCTAAGTGCCTCCCAAAGGCCAGGCACTAAACTGGCTGCTAAACAACTCTAAATTCTCCATCTCTAATATATTCTCCTTAACTGTAATTGTGATCTACAACAGCATTTTGAGGCACCTATTAAACCAATTACAGGACAATCCACCGTCCCTGGCTACGTCATGAGATGGACACTTCACTAAGGTCTACGCAATACAATCTGTATAGCGTTTCCTAACTGTGTGTGTGATGTTGTGGTTTTCTCCAGAAGCATTGTAAAACCCCCTCCTCTCTGAAATTCCCGACTGAGTTTGGTTTAGTGATGAGAGTAAAAAATGAGTTCTCCTATTTTTATCAAAGGAAAAAAAATTATTGAATGGCTAAATCTAACGTTCAATTCTGGGAAAAGAAATCCTTTGAGTAAATCAATTAATTGATACCCCAGTGTTCTGCCAGGATTTCTCCATTCGTTATATCAGATCAGCACAAACATCACTGGATCAGAGTAGTAATAACCATTCATCCCAAAAGAACCCAAGAGAATGGAATAGCTCGAACCACAAGATTTTATCTTGGCTGCAGGAAAGTAAAATGAGTACTTTAAGCATCTACCCGAAACAAAATTCTACAATTACACGGAACCCATCCCCTGACCAGCTCAGCTGGGAGTCTGGCTTTGTTATTTAGTCGCTCTGTGGCTTAAGGACATCGCTACTTGACAATATCTTACCTGTAAAGTGACAAGAACAGCTTGCCACATGGAACTGTCCTGAAAAAGAAAGATGTTTTTTATGCTAAGCACTCAACAAATATTAGCTGTGCTTAGTGGGGAAAAAAATGAAATGAGCATGTGTGTGTGTGCGCGCGCGCACGCGCGCGTGTGTAAGAGATTGTTGATCTCTCTTGTGTTGTCGCAGCATCAAGTGAAGTTTCCCACTTCTGCCGTGTCTTGACACACTGACTACCTTGCTCGCCTGCTTAGATGAATCTCTTCTTCCTAAACATTATCCTCTTCTTGCCTTACACTGCTTATTAAGACCAAACACCCACACCCTCCGCACTCAGCACACTCCTCAAATCCTCTTCCCCACAGAACCTGACTTGTATAAGTAAGATGATAAATCTCTTTCCCCTTCATTTTCAATGAGCTACTTATACAACACAAACACTGAGCACACCAAAGCTTGTAAGTCAATGTTTACATTACATCCCGGCCAATGTTTTTTGCAATGTGCACAGTTGAAAATGTCGGCTTCCTGCCAGGAAGGAGCTTTGCCTGTGTGATTTGTTCTCTAGATACATACATGACCATAGCTGGGTCTGGGGGAAAAGAAGCAGTGTCTTTAGAATATTTTGGGCTCTGCAACATCCAAAAGGTGAAGGCTGGGGGAGAAGAAAGGAAAAGGAAAATCCCTGAGGAAGAGAAACAGCCTGGGAGGTGTTTCCTCCAATCAAAAGGAACAGGACTCAAACAAGTCAGCCTGAGAGTTGTATATGCAAATAAGGCTTTCTCTTGGTAAATAAAAGGCCCTTACTTAAAATCTTCCTACCCATTTCTCCTTAAGGGAAAGATAGCTAATAATTATTGAGATGATTTTCCTCTTTCTTAGGGAGATTAAATAAAAATAAAGCAAGCTTTACCAATCACATTTACTTGTTTGAAATGGGTTGAAAAGGGAAGAGTTAGATGTGTGATGTCTGTTTCTATATTTTCTAATAAAGGGAGTGGTAAATGAATCCAGATTAACAAGCATCTCACCAAACTGATTCCGGAGTCACATTCGCCTCTGTGGTTTTCTGAGAACTGGATTCTCAATCAAAGCCATGAAGGACAGAAAGCAGAAAAACTGAACTGAGAGCAAGGGCAAGGAGGCTGAAGAGGAACAGAGCACAGGTCACAGGGCAGAAAGAGAAGAGGAAAGAAGGTAAACTGCCTCGTTTGTGGGAGGCTCTCATCCCTTCAAGAGCAAGAAAAGACATTTGTTTCACAGTGAATCCCTTTAAAACAAAACCATATTTGGACAGCAGGAAGTTCAAAGGGATTCAATGAGCATTATTTTAGAAAGTGAAGTTGAAACTTAGAAAGCAAATGCATTTATTTTATAAGAAGCTAAGTCAGTTTTATGATTCAATGCAATTTTTCCCAAAATCAGAAAAAAGAAACCAAGCCTTGCTCTTGTTGCTGCCATAATTTCCCCAACAAAATTATGAGGCGGAAAATGCACTAGTTTCTTTATGTTTCACTTCCGCAGCTCAGCGCTGTCTCTTGGGAACATTTGAAGTTTGTTTCATAGGCATTGTCAGGGTCTCACCAAGCCTTTGACACCTATATTCTCTACTTAGCCCCAGCTCCTCAGCTCTGTTTGTTATCCCTATGCAAAGAACAATGAGTAAAATGTGAAATTTTTTTTAATCTTTTTTTTATTGAGAAAATGAGAAAAAAAAAAACAAGTTTCCACCTCCTCCCAGCCTCCCATTTCCCTCCCCCTCCTCCCACCCTTCTCCCCCTCCCCCCACTCCTTTCTCCCTCCCTTTCCAGTCCAAAGAGCTGTCAGGGTTCCCTGCCCTGTGGTAAGTCCTAGGTCCTCCCCCCTCCGTCCATATCTAGGAAGGTGAACATCCAAACTGGGTAGGCTCCCACAAAGCCAGCACATTACGTAGGATCAAAACCCCTTGCCATTGTCCTTGGCGTCTCATCAGCTCTCATTGTTCGCCATGTTCAGAGAGTCCGGTTTTATCCCATGCTTTTTCAGTCACAGTCATTTTTGATAAAGGAGGCAAAAGTATACAATGGAAGAAAGAAAACATCTTCAACAAATGGTGCTGGCATAACTGGACGTCAACCTGTAGAAGAATGAAAATAGATCCATATCTATCACCATGCACAAAACTCAAGTCCAAATGGATTAAAGACCTCACTATCAGTCAGAACACATTGAACCTGATAGAAGAGAAAGTGGGAAGTACCCTACATCAGATGGGCACAGGAGATCGCTTCCTATGTGTAACCCCAACAGCTCAGACATTAAGGGCAACATTGAATAAATGGGACCTACTAAAACTGAGAAGCTTCTGTAAAGCAAAGGACACTGTCACCAAGACAAAAAGGCAACCTACTGACTGGGAGAAGATCTTCACCAACCCCACAACAGACAAAGGTCTGATCTCCAAAATATATAGAGAACTCAGGAAACTAGACTTTAAAATGCTAATTAACCCAATTAAAAAATGGGGCACTGATCTGAACAGAGAATTCTCAGCAGAGGAAGTTCAAATGGCCAAAAGACACTTAAGGTCATGCTCAACCTCCTTAGCCATCAGGGAAATGCAAATCAAAACAACTTTGAGATACCATCTTACACCTGTCAGAATGGCTAAAATAAAAAACTCCAATGATAGCCTTTGCTGGAGAGGCTGTGGAGGAAGGGGTACCCTCATCTATTGCTGGTGGGAATGCAATCTTGTGCAACCACTTTGGAAATCAGTGTTTCAGTTTCTCAGGAAATTTGGGATCAAGCTACCCCTGGACCCAGCAATATCACTCCTGGGAATATACCCAAGAGATGCCCTATCATATGACAAGAGCATTTGTTCAACTATATTCATAGCAGTATTATTTGTAATAGCCAGAACCTGGAAACAACCTAGATGCCCTTCAATGGAAGAATGGATGAAGAAAGTGTGGAATAAGTAAAATGTGAATTTTATGGTGCACCAACACATTGTTTTTGTGGAACCACACATTGTTTCTCAGGAAACCTATATTATAGTGT
Source organism: Microtus pennsylvanicus (assembly GCF_037038515.1). Lineage (NCBI taxonomy): Eukaryota > Metazoa > Chordata > Mammalia > Rodentia > Cricetidae > Microtus > Microtus pennsylvanicus. The sequence goes on from NC_134580.1 coordinate 94,147,019, forward strand.
ATCACACTTTCAACTTTTCTTTTTCTTTTTTTTTTAGGTTTGTTTGTTTTGTTTTGTTTTGTTTTTTGTTTTTCAAGGCAGGATTTCTCTGTGGCTTTGGAGCCTGTCCTGGAACTAGCTCTTGTAGACCAGGCTGGCCTCAGACTCACAGAGATCCACCTGACTCAGCCCCTCAAGTGCTGGGATTACAGGCGTGTGCCACCACTGACCGGCTCACACTGTCAACTTTTAAACAGTATTCAATGGTTAGTAAAAGATGGACAAATATTGGCATAAATTGATTTGAGCTTTCTGCTATCTCATGAAGGATAGGATTAATTAGTGGGCTTAGTTTCTTTTTGTTTCTGTTTTTGCTCTATTTGGTTTCTCCAAGTAGTGACCATTTTTCCTTAGATTGTCTCCTATCTTTACATCTTGGATACAGCTAATTGGCTACTGAGGTCCTCATGCATAAATGAGATGGGTCCTAATAGTTTTTCCCCATCCTAGGATTGGTTGCTAGTTATCTTGAGAAGCAAGAATCTCAAGTAAAATCCAAAGTGAGTCCTATTAGATTTTACCCAAACAAATATTTCTGTAAGAAGGCAAGTTATTGTATTGAGGAATTAATTATCTATTATATATTCAAAAATTATCTAACAGGGCATGACTCTGAAAGCTAAGGGATTAAGCCCGTGTATGACACTAGATTACAAAAGTCATGAATTACCAGTTACAGATGGCTGGGTATAAAAGTTAATGGTGCCTGGAGGAATAAATGGTTTGAAACCAACCATCTATGGCTCTTTTTCCCCAGTAGAAGTTATAGTATATAAGTTAAGGGCAGAAAAATGAGAAGCTCACATACACCATCAAAGCCATACCAGAAAGTTCTTACACAGCAGGAACCTGCGATTCTTTTACAGTGTCTGTTGCAGTACAAGCAGGAGCTCTGCACTTTGTTCCCTACCTGACTTGATTGGAGCAACCCTCTAGAAGAGGGAAAGAAGAATGTTCTTCTCTTCAACTTAACTCTCTTGACTTTCAGACTATAAAATCCACACGGTTTAATATACACATCTGAGTGATAAGGACAAGCAATTAAAGTGCTCCTGGCTGCTACATGGAAGCTTGGGAAAGTAAAACATTTGTAAGCAAGTTTAAATCAATTAGCATTACAATAAAATATAGGCTATAATTCAACTTTTCAGGCTAAATGGAACATGTCAAGCAGAATTTGCAAAAGTAAGTTCCCCTACTTAAAACAATCCCACTGAAAAAGAAAGAGAAGAATAGAAAATAAAAAACAATAACAGTAAACAATATCCATTACTTGTAACTCTAGCACTTTGGGAAACTGTGTCAGGGGTGTTATAAGTTCAAGACCAGACTGAACTAAGTAGCAAGCTCCTGTATTATGAATAGATAGATAGATGACAGATAGAGTCATATATGATTAGATAGAAAGAAAGATGTTAGATAGATGATAGATAGATAGATAATTAGATAGAAATGTAGATGTCAGGTAGATAATAGATAGACGAATAAATACATAAATGAAAGAATTAATGAATACAATTGGACACACTATATCTTTAACTTCACAAACTAAGCACAGGCTCAAAGGGAACATTTCCAAGGTCTTTGTTTCCATCCCTCTTCATCTATGAAGCAAGGAGAAGTTCTCTTTCCAAAGCCAGGGTTGCCATATCCCTTTCCATCGTGGAGTCTTGACTCGAGTTTCTAGCCTCAGAACCTGAAACGAGAGGCAATATGGTCAATTTGTGTAATCAGCCAATGCAGCAACCAGTCAAGGCTGAAGGGAAATCATCGTGGGAAGCTTATTATGCCCAATTTAAAATAACAAGCCAAATGAACCATCGGGCTGAGGAGCAGAAAGCATCATTTCTTGCTGCCAGTCTAAAGGAAACTGCTCGGCCGGGCTAAGCAATTGTCAGAAAAAGACAGAAAGAGCGACCTAGTTAGCACATTAACTCGACTTTTTAGAGTTCGACACAAGACGTGATTCGGAGTAAAATTCAAGGATTCTATTAGGAAAAAAACGTGGCCAGTCTCTAAGCAGGCTGACTCAGAACAGTGCATAAGTATTGCACCGGATCTGCCTAGATGCCCCGAGGACCAAACTCATATCTGAATTCCATTTCCTAAAGCATTTGTAAGTCAACTTGAAACGAAGATGTGCTTTTCCCTTTACACACTATGCAAACCTTCCTAAAGGGTTGGTATTACACTGAATAGTCTTTCTGACAAACCATGAGGAGATGGTTCTTAGCACAATGCAGTTAGAAGGGATGCCCTCAAATAGGCACCATCATACAGACCACCTGTGTGCGAGGCACTAGCCATGGCCAAAGCAAGGAACTATCCAAAAGGGCTAGCACAATCCAGCAGGTGCTCATCCAGGGAGGAATCACAGTCGCTCCTGCAGCAGCAGTGATGAAGGAAAACAATGCAGATGAACAGCAGATTTCCCAGGGACTCGCCTCACTGGCCCTAGGCAAAGGATTGCTCTGTTTCCTCCTAAGAAACCGTCAAAACAAGCTCTAACTAGAACAACCTGGAGAAAGAAACAGTGTCTCAAAAAAAATGGCCACAACTAAGGTGCCCAAAAGCAAATTAGTAGCTGCATGGGTAAAAAAGGTAAGGAGAAGAAGAAAGGATTGCCAGGGTGAATGAAGCCTTTTAGGAGTGATGAATACATTTGTAACTTGACTATGATGGTTTGGCTGGTGGAGACCTGTATATCCAAACTTGTCACTCTGTGGCTTGTCTTCATGTGCAGTTTATTTTATGTCAAGTATATCTAAATACAACAAAAACTAAGAGCTAGGTAAGTAGGAGCTGGAGAGGTGGCTCAGCAGTTAAGAGCACTGACTGCTCTTCCAGAGAACCTGGGTTCAATTTCCAGCATTTATATGGCAGCTCCCAACTGTCTGTAACTGCAGTTCCAAAGGACCCAACACCCTCGCACAGACATAAAGGCAGGCAAAATGCCTATGCTGATAAAAGAAAAATAAATGTTATATATATATATATATATATATATATATATATATATATATATATATTAAAAAGCTAGGTAAGTAGAAAGCAAAAATAAAAGGCATAGGATAGTGTGCCAGGTAGAGGCTCCTGTTTGAGACTCTGACAAACCAATTATCAACCCCCACTCTGCCTTCTCCTCTCTCCATCTTCTGAGAACCATGATTCATCTATAGATTTTACTGTTTTTAGATCCATTATGTAAGTGGAATCAGGCAGCGTTTGTTCTTCTGTGACTGGCTGCTCACTTAGCATACTGTGGGAACACAAAGTAACGCAGCTGTGAAGGGAAACATTATGGAGTTGCCTTCAGAACTTTAAAATAGAGTGAGCACAGTCTCATTTCTGGGCCCACATTCTGAGGAACTGAGATCATGGTCTGCGCTCCCGTCTTCACTGCAGACTTATTCTCTGTCCGAACTCCTTTCCTATTGCTGGGATGAGACAGTAGGGCCACGGCCAGCGTCCAGGAGAAATCCAAATCCAGGTCACCGTAATTGCACAGCAAGGGTTCTTCCCTACAAGCCAGCTTTCTAGTCCCTTAAGCCCGTAACCTAAAAAACCCGCCTGATGAATGGAACAGTAGGCCACACGCTCCCAGAGAAAACAGAACTGGACACTTAGAAAAGTAAAAGTGATGTAAATTACAGGAGAAAAGTATTTTAAATTTTTATGTCGTGTCTTAAATGTGTGGGATAATATAATTACCTGTATAATTAATTAATATATAGATAATTAGAAATTTTGGCGAGGCTGGGATCAGAGTCAGGGACCTTGGAGGAAAACCTACAACCATCACTTTAAACCATCACTTTTTAAACCAGCACAATCCCTATTGTCCTTATATCCATAGATAAAGAGAGTCCTCATCCCTCATCAAGGGTGGATGGAGACCAACAGATGGAGATCATTACAGAAAACCACAACCAATCAAAACGCAGTTTTAGAGCCCAGTCCCAACTGACTCATATATAAAAAAAATTCTACACCTAAGGCTCAGGGAACATTGTGGAAAGGGGGATGCAAATATCATGGAAACCAGAAGATCAGGTAGTTTGCTGTGAGACTATGCTTCCCAGTAATGTCAGAAGCTACACCCATGAAGTCTCACTAGCATGGCTGTCTAAACATGAGTTGAACAAGGATCACACCAATAGACACACCAAAGTATATGGGGTAAGACCATGAGTCCTCAACCTTACACAAAGAACCATACACAAGTAAGAAAAGCTGAGAGCAGGAGAAATTATCTTCCCCAGGGAAGAGCACACCAATTGGTTATCCAATACCAAATGCTCCTCTCTGAAAACGTACATACAAGTTACATTACACAGACTGTGCAGGTTGTAGTTGACATTATATATGTATATACATATGCATATAGATACACACATAGCAACAATTAATAAAAAAAGCAATCATGAATTTGAAAAAAGCAAGGGGAGTTCTATGGGGTTTTGGAGGGAGGAAAGAGGAAGTTGTAATTATCTTTATCTTATAATCTCAGAAATAAAGGAAGAAATTTAAAAGATTTAATGTCCTGAAAGATTTAAGAAAACATTTCATGAAATGCATTAAATAACTTACAGTAAATGAAATGGACAGAGACAAAATAAAAATTAAATTATTTCCCATTAATAAAATCCTGCCTTATAGGAGAAAGGGAAAACAAGACAAGAATAAAGAGACAGAACACTCAACCACTCAGATGCACAATAATAGAACTAATTTTTTTAAATGCTAAGAAAGAAACAAAAGAATGAGGACTATGATTCTACTCATATGAAATTAAGAAACCTATAAAAAAAAACAAAATAAAACAAACAAAAACTCCAGATGACAAATAGAAGAACAACATTTGCCTGAGTCTAGGGTAGAGGCGGAGAATGAATGACAAGATCGCTGTGGACTTGACTAGTGACAGCTGCAGCAATGTCTACATTTGCCAAAAATGATTATGCTATACATAAAAAATGGTTTTTGTTTGTTTTTGATTTCTGTTTGGTTTTTCAAAGCAGGGTTTTTCTGTGTAGCCCTGGATGTCCAGGAACTTGCTCTGTATACCAGGCTGGCCTCGAACTGAGAGATCTTCCTGTCTCTGCCTCCCAAATGCTGGGATTAAATGTGTGCAATACCATTGCCTGGCTGGGTGTGTTTTATTATATGAAAACTGTACCCCAATAAGATTGACTCGATTGTAAATGTTATAGGAACACAAATATAAGAAAACTGAAAATAATTTACTCTACATGTAGAATCGCACTGAGAAAATGATAAGATATTATTGAAGATGTACCTAAACAGATTGACAGTATACTATGTTCATGGATAGGCAGAGTAAACATCATAAAACGCCATTACCCTTCAAGTAAGTCAAAAGCTCAAAGAGTAGGACTAGGGACTACTCAATGGTAGGACACTTGTCTAACACACATGAAGTCCTTGATTCAGTTCTCCAGAGCTGAAGACAAAAAGATCAAAGTGAGAGTTGGGGGAAGCCAGAGCATTTCTCATGCATCATGATTATGAAGGCGTATGGGAGAGCCTGGAGATGATGTCGCCAGTGAGCACCAGAGGCAGGAAAGCGCCTGTACTCCATCATAAAAAAAAAATAATTCATGTATGTTTGTGTTCCTCTTTTGTAAATTTAAATATTTTAAATTGTCTTACAAAGTAAGACTTACATATGGGATTTTCATAGATTTTTTCACTTTGGTATTCCTCTTCCTGGGGAAGGGATTCCCTATATTACTCGGCCTCTCTAGCAATCAAACCTCAGCCAAAACAGTAGCTAGAACTGTGCCGACTGAACCTGCATGGGTTTTATTGAGAAAGAAAACAATTTGATTTTGTTTTGAAAGAAAGCAGCTGCAGAGGCTTTACCTATAAACTGTCTTACTGTCCACCAGCTACTTACTAAGCTAGTCTAACATGTAAACCATTTACAAGACGGGGTGTTGGTGGGGAGGCCTTGTTATCTATTTCCTCTTCATTGTTTGTATTCTTGTGCTGGGCATTGAACCCAGGGTGCTGCAAAGACTAGGGAAGGGCTGCACTTCCCAAGGTATCTTTTCCTAGCACCAGTCAGTTTAACTCCTAATTGCTGTTATCAGAGTTTGACAAAACCTAATCATTTACCTGATTGGACACTTGAAAGAAAATTCTTAACTAAAAACCAGCTTTATAGAAGAAAAGGCTAGAACAAATGTCATAAAATCTTACCAGCGTAGACTAGTGTCAAGAATACTATTTAGTATTTCTCTTTTTTTTTCTTTAAATTATGGTTAGAATGAGGAAAGTCAACAGGTAAATAGAGAGGGGAGAACCCTGGTGTGATGTCTTGAGTTCCATATTCATTACTTTGCCCTACCTCGTCTCTTAGGCTGAAAGTCACATCTGTCTTCTACTGGTCACAGGATAAGGCTATGCCTGTGGTATGACTCCCTGAAGATGTCTTCTAGACTGAGTTTTAATATGCTTACTAGAGAGACAATGGCATTTGGAAAATTCTTCTCTCTTCCCAAAACAGTGCCTGGATTTCAGTGTTGAAGAGCCTAGCTCTGAAACTCGATGTTGAATAGTGATCTCTTTTTTCCAGGTAACCGTCAGATCTCCACCTCTCTACACAGGATTATTCTGGCTAGGACTTGAGACAGATTTATTATACACATAGATCTGTCTTTGGGGATTAACCCAGTTAAACCAAAGGAAGTGCATTATTATGTATACATACAATTGTATAATCAACTTATTAAACTAGTTACTACATCACCAATAATTATATACCCTTCTCAGTAATAATAATAATAATAATAATAATAATAATAATAATAAAATACACCTATTAGTGGGAAACAAATTTTCTAGAGGCTGGACATTTTCCTCCTATTGAACAGGGATTATCTAATGGTACTATAAAACTGTTGGGCCAGATTGAGATAGCAATGAGAATAGACTTCCTATTGGTGTGGAGAGTACAAACAAACTGTATTTTCTCCACCCGTGTCAGTTTTATTCTGTCATACTCTTAGAAAAAAATCTAAACGTGATTATTTGGAGAGACTAGATAAAACAAATCCGCAAAATGAGTTGGTTTTGGGTAGCCGAACAAGAGCGTTCTCTTTGGAATTGCAATCAATTCCAGAATTAGAGTGTGCAATCGCTGAGAATTTTTCACTGGAGGATAAGGAAAGAGAACCAGTAATTTTATATGCGTCATTAGCCCAAGTTACAGTGAAGGCTGAGAACATAAAAATAGAAACAGAAATTAGATAAATTAGCAGATTCTAAAAAGGTATCTATGCTATTAAACAACAACAATAACAGCAGAACAAGGAATTTGGGGAAATAAGCTCTTTAAACAAGAACAATCTGTCTCGGAGATGAGCACAGGGCTCAGGGTGACCATGTGAGTGATGTGAAGTAGACTACTAACCACGGCAATGGTTCCCATGCTTTCTATAGTATACAATGTAGTATAATATAGTGAGGAGAGCAACAACTACATTTGAAGGTATTTTGACAGACACATTGTTCTAGCATGGTAGGCTGGGCTGGTGGGAGAGGGTTTCTCGGAAGAAGTACAGGTCTGGAACAGCCTTGAAGGAAGTAAAATGGACACACAGTGACAAGAAGTCCAGATAGTAGATTTTTGTAGGTGAGGCATGAGGAATGTGTAGAAAGCAAAAAGGTGGGCAAAGGGAATGACGTTGAGGACAAGATAATAAGAGCAGCACCTGCCCAGAGGGGAGGGGCCAGTCTAGGCATTCTACAGAGGTCAGTTCATGTATGCTTCCCCAAAGCCCTAGGAAGTGGCTTCTGGTCTTATTTACAGGTAAGAAAACAGAAGCTCAGAAACGTCATAAACCTCAACTCCAGTCATAAGAGTCTGGATTCCAGCACCAGTTTATTGGGGGGGGGGCATGCATGCTCTGTTCTTAACCTGTAACTGTTCTCAAAATTAAAAAGAATTGAAATATTTAGGGAAGAAGCAGTTTGGATCTGAAAGGTAAGGACTCACGAAAAATAGTTGGCGACGTCACGCTCAAATGTAGTAGCAATTCCATTATTTTCTGTGGGAATAAAGGAGCACTGAAAATTCCCTTTGACCTCCTAAGCTAATGAAGAATGACATCCCTTTAGGAGTCTGTACAACAGACAGAGCACGCATATGCATGAAGACATATGTACAAGCATATTTCTCGCAGTGTTTGTGTTCATAAAAGACAGGAGATCACTTGAAATGTTTAGCGATAGAAACCCAATTAAATACATTACACTTCAGCCTTGCAGCCGATCACCTCCTCTGAAAGAATGGAGGAAGATCGTATGTCCCGATACATTGAACAATCTCCAACATACATTGTCTTTTAAGCCTTTGTGTTCGGGTGTTTCTCTCACATGTGTTCCTGTGCTCCACACACTTGCAGTGTCTGCATCAAGGGTTGGGTGCCCGGAACTGGAGTTGCAGGTGGTTGTGAGCCCTCACGCAAACTCTGTTCTGTAACCACACTCTGTAACCACACTCCTGTTCTGTAGACAAGCAGCCAGTGCTCTTAGCTGCTCAGCCATCTCTCCAGCCCCCACTATACATTGTTAATGGGAAAAAGCCAGGGACAGGGGATCCGGGAAATGGCTCCGCAGGTAAAGGTGCTTGCTGCCAAGACTGATGACCTGAGTCATGTGTACCACGGGATTAAAGGGAGGAACTGACTCTCATAAGATGTTCTCTGACCTCCGCATACATGCTGTGGCATGAAAGCACACGCGCGAGTGCACACACACACACATCATAAAACAAGGAATGCAATTTTTATAAAAAACAAATGTTCTAGATAGGGAACCTGAAATGACCCTATCCTATAGCAATACTGATGAATATCTTGTATATCACCATAGAATCTCCATCTGGCGATGGATGGAGATAGAGACAGAGACCCACACTGGAGCACTGGACTGAGCTCCCAAGGTCCCAATGAGGAGCGGAAGGAGAGAGAAGATGAGCAAGGAAGTCAGGACCACGAGGGGTGCACCCACCCACTGAGACAGTGGGGCTGATCTATTGGGAGCTCACCAAGGCCAGCTGGACTATGACTGAAAAAGCATGGGATAAAACCAGACTCTCTGAACATGGTGAGCAATGAGGGCTGATGAGAAGCCAAGGACAATGGCATGGGGTTTTGATCCTACTTCATGTTCTGGCTTTGTGGGAGCCTAGCCAGTTTGGATGTTCACCTTCCTAGACATGGACGGAAAGGGGAAGACCTTGGACTTTCCACAGAGCAGGGAACCCTGACTGCTCTTTGGACTGGAGAGGGAGGAGGAGAGGAGTGGGGGGAGGGGAAGAAGGGTGAGAGGAGGGGGAGGGAAATGGGAGGCTGGGAGGAGGCTGAAACTTTTTTTCCCTTTTCTCAATAAAAAAGAAATGTTCTATAGTGCTTCAACTTTGAATGTGCTTTCTGTTTTCTCTTATCATATAGTACGATTTTAATGTTAAAATAAATGCTAGTGATAGAGAAATAAATGCTCAAATATACATGTAAGGATAGAGAAAGGGAGTATATTGAAAATGGTCCATTTAGAATGTCAACGTGGACTGTCAAGCAGAAGCGATGCCCCTGAGATTAGGTTTAGAAAGAGATCATCAATGCGCGGCATATTCTTGATTGTTTGGATGTCTCACCACGGCAGAGTATTAATTACTCACTAAAAGCCAATAAAAGAAAATAACTCAAATTTGGTCGTGGAGGTACATGCCTTTAATTCCAGCAATAAGAAGAGACAGGAGGAGCCCTGAGCTCAAGGCAAGCCTGGTCTATAAAGTGAGTTCCAGGATAGCCAGGGTGATACAGAGAAACCCTGTCTAGAAAAAAACAAAACAAAAAAAAAAAAGGAAAGAAAGAAAAAAACCTCAAAAACCTCAAATTTCACCTCCATGAATATGTGTAGAACAATGGTCTTTATTATTGTTTTGTTTTGTTTCCATTAGAGACTTGGTCTCACTTTGTTGCCCAGGTTGTCCTAAAACTCATATGTATCAACGAGGATGCGGTTTGTGCGCTAGCACAACTGGCCTGGATCTCCATCGACTGAGCATAAAGATCCTTTAGGAGCCACCACACACAACAGCAGGATCTCTTCCAACTCTGGCTTGTAGGATCTGACAGTTACCACCCATGGGCATATCTTCTGTGCTCAGAAATTCCTGTCTATTGAGTTGTTAGAATTTTAGGTTTAAATTACAGATACAGCTCACAGCTCAGTCACGGTTTTTCTTTGGACTAAGTAGCAACCATTTGGGCAGATGTAAGCTTGGGTCACACCAGGCCAGAGGAAGAGAAACCGTACTGTCCAGACTTCAACGTCACCATTCCATCTCGAATTAACGTTTTTGCAAAATGTCAAATGCAAATATGAACTTGCCTGGACTTTTGATGGGGGGAGGGGCTACAGCGTTGCAAAGACTCAAAGACTTTAAACTCAAACGGCCACTTCAAATTGAAATTGAAAAGTGTCTTGAAGCGTAGTCATTTGATAATAATTTGCTTCTAAATAAACAGCAGGCTTGTGTTTAATGTGGTTCCCCATCCTTAGCATGTGACTCAACAATGTGGTAAATGAAAAACCAAAGTGTTCACAGAGATCATCTCCAAATACCTTCCAGTCCACGGCTCTGCCTGCTTGAGGGCTGTCCGTGCATGCTTGTTGCTAGGAAGACAAAGCTCCAAGTGAGAGGAGCTGGGCTTCAGCACATAATGTTCTCTATACTCCAGGATGCTTAACTCCTGCAACCTCCCTCTTTCTCCTGTCTCCCAGGGACCACTAGCTACCCTACTATCAGGAAGAATGGCCCTGTGACAACACACCCACAGCTCACTCTCCACCAAATTGTAGCCTCAGACAAACTAATGACATTTAAAAAAAAAATCTAATTAAAACCAAGAGGTCAGAAAGACAAATACAGTTCATGTATAACCTTCAAGCTACCTGGTGACTTTTCTTGGCTTGTAAAATTTGTTATTTTGTTTCTTTTGAGATGCTGCTACTGCATTTTGCTTACAGTCTTGCAGTAATTCTTACTCTATAGATCAGTCCCCCTGTGAGGACGCTGCCTTGATTCATTTGTAAGCTATGTCATAGAATGTTGAGCTGGACACTCCAGCTTCCCACACATACTACATACCAGCCCAGATTTTACTACTAGCAGACTGCCAGTTAGATCTGCTGTTCACCTAAAAATATTTCACAAAACACTCCAAACTAAAAGCCTTGAATATTAAATAGGAAGACAGATTGAAAAAGCAAATTAAAGTAAATAGACAATTTCATAGTTAAACTCCTTGACAACTTGAATTAACCTAACTCTTCCACTTAAGTTGACGAACTAGCAGAGAGGGCTTTGCTGGGTATGGTGGTACACACCTTTAGTCCTTGCACTTGGGAAGTAGAGCCAAGAATATCTCTGTGAGTTGGAGGCCAGCCTGGTCTACACAGAGGATCTTTGAGTTAGAGACTAGCTTTGTCTATATAGCTTCTACAGGATGAGTTCCAAACTCGAAACTATGAGAAACTGTGTCAAAATCAGTAATAAATCATATACTTTTTAAAATACATAAAAACTGTAATTGCTTCATTTCTTTAAAGTAACTAGAAAAAAATTTTTTTTGAGACAGGGTTTCTCTATGTAACAACTCTGACTGTCCTGGAACTTGCTTCAAAGACCCGGTTGACCTTGAACTCAGAGATCTGCTTGCCTCTGCCTCCTGAGTGCTGAAACTAAAGGTGTGTGCCACCATGGTCTGGCTGTTAACTTGAATTTTTAATCAATAGTAAATTCCAGTAGCCATTTTGGTATATATTAGGTATTGTGTGTGTGTGTGTGTGTGTGTGTGTGTGTGTGTGCGCGCGCGCGCGCGCGCACGTGTGTGCGTGTGTATAGGCAGCAGGTGGGCTTCGATACTCTCCTCTATTGCTCTCCATTTAGTTTTTTGAGACAGGGTCTCTCACCGAACCTGCTTTCAGCTGCACTGACTGGCCAAAGGGCCTCTGGGATTTGCCTGACTGCCTCCTTCCTCCTCCGTTGAGATTATTGACTCACACCTTCCTAGCTTAGGTGGTGGAAATCCTTACATGTGTGCAACAAGTGCTTTATCCACACGGTCCTCTCCCTGGCCCCCAGATTAGTTACTTTCTGTGTTATTTCCAATCTTCTCTGCATTGTTCTAGTATAGGATTTTCTAACCATCTAGACAATAGGGTTATACTTTGTTAAAGATGGCATTCTTGGTGCTGGAGAGATGGGCCAGCTGTTAACACCTGCTGCTCTAGAAGAGAACCTAAGTCCTGCTTCCTGTATCCACATTAGGTTTCCACACAGTCTGTGACTACAGTTCCATGAGATTAACATATTCTTCTTGCTTCCAGTGCCACTGTACACAAGCACGCACATTCTTACAGACACACACACACGCACACACGCACACTAAGGGGAAGATAGTATACTTTGTTCCCCACTTCTCTAATGGCAAAGGTTTTCACCGAGGCAATACACCACACATCTGAAGTTACCGCTTTAGGAATGCTGCCTTTCTCTAAACCCTTCTCAATCGCTTTTATGGCAAGGAAGATGCCAGGAGACTTTTTCTTGCCAGCGTAGGTGCTGTTTTGAGTCTTTATCTGGCAGCTTGCCTACAGTGGAAGGGTTGGGCTCGGGATGCATCTTTCAGGCTCTCTTCTTGCCAATTACCACCATTCAAACACCCTCATTATCAGTAGTATCTTCAACTCTGGGCTCCACCTCCTCCTTATTCCACTTCCAGAAGCACGACTCCTAAAATTGATGCCTCTATTAACTGTGACACCCAGCCAACCACTTGTCAGACTGACTATAGTTGGAAACATAATTATTTCTTTAAAGAAAAAAAGTAAAGAACACCAAAAAATGAAGGTCTTAAGTACAAAAAAAAAAAAAGAAAACATCATATTTTCTTGCTGTATTTTTTTTTTAATCAATGTGCTACAAAGGAGTCCAAGTTTCTCTAAGGAAAATGGTTTGGTTTGGTGTTAGGTTCCCCATTTTACTTCCACAGTGTTCCAGGAGTCTCATTTTGCTGCATAGCCTTGAAGCTCACGTTTCTACCTAAGTCACTCTTAGAAATATCCAATGACTTTCTTGTTCGACAAAATTTTCTTTTCCAGTTCTTCACATCTTTTCAAATAAAAAACACAAGACGGCTCTTGGTTAGATAATATATTGCCGCAGCATTGTAAAACTTAAGTACATTAGTATTGGCCTTCTGATTTCAACAGGATCCAAGAGAGCCAGGAAGTGGATGACTGGTTATGGCAGGGAATGAAGAATAGGAAGTTAAAAGCTGTTCTCAAAGATCAGGAATTTGTGGGAGGCCTGTAGGAGAATGGGCATTTTGGGTGCACGGAGGAAAGATGTGTCAACTGAGAAAACATTGTCCTGGGACGAAATGCGACACTGGACTGGAGAGACGGCTCAGTGGTTAAGAGCGCTTGCTGCTTTTGTAGAGGACCCAGGTTCAACTCCCAGTACACAAATCATGGCTCCCAACTATCTGTAACTCTAGTTCCAGGGAACCAGCATCCCCTTCTAGATTCCAAGGGCAGCAGGTATTCACGTGGTTCACATACATACATGCATGCACACAAACAAAACACTCATAAAGCATAAAATAAATAAATGTAAAATGTTTTAATTGATGCAAAAGACTTTGCTTTCCATATGTCTGGTTTTCTTTTAATATTTGTATGACGCAATCTGATTTCATGTGAATGCTATAGGTGGAAATAATTTGACACTAAACAGGAGGGAGAAGATGACATTTAGATTGTTGCGGGCTGGATATGTAGCTGAGAGGTGGAGCACTGGCTTAGCATATACAAGTCCGCAGGTTTAATACTGAACACTAGAACGAGGGTAAAATAAATACGCAGATAAATCAGGATATTCTTGGTTTCATCATTTGGGGAGTTAGCAATATTTTATGGCACCTTTAGAAATCTTTTGCTAGTATTAATTGTACATATCAACATGTTTATTGTGGTGTCATAACACACACATGCACATCCCTGCCCATCAGACTCAGCCTCCCTTATTCGTCTTCCCATGCCCCTGCGGCCTCTACTCTGCTTTCACCTCCGCATCTTCTAGCTTCCACACGTGAGAGAGAGCATGTGACACTTGTTTTTCTGTGGCTGGCTTGTTTCACTAGTTCCGTCCCTATTGCCGCAAAGGACAAGATTTTCACTTTTCCTCATGGATGACTAATATTCCGATGTATTCGTATACCACATTTTCTTTCTCCATCCTTCCTGCTGGGCGGTTAAGCCGACTCCATGTGTTAGCTATTGTCAGTAGTGCTATAATGAACACGAGTGTACAGCTGTCTTTGGTGTGCTGACCTCACCTTTCTTTTGAATATCCGAGAGTGGAACTCATGGATCAGACAGCGCATCCATTTTTAGCTGTCTTGGGAACCTCCCGCATGTAAATCTGCTCGCCAGTTTGCCCCTCAGTGGCGCAGAAGTGTTTCTCTTTCTACCCTTTCTTGCCAGTGTTGGCTGTATTTTAATTTTTGCTTTACTTTGTTATGTTTTTACAATATAAGTACTGAGGCGAGATGAAACATTGGTGCAGCATGGTTTACAATTCCCTGCTGCCTAATTAATGGTCCTGAGTATTTTTTTTTACATATTTAGCGGTCATTTGTATTTCCTCTTTTGACTTGTCTGCTCAGACCACGTGTCTATTTTTAAGTTGGATTGTGTGTTTTTTTTTTCTTTTTGTTGCATTGTTTTAGTTCCTTCTGGGTTACCTTTTCATTGTTATGAGAAAAGTATTTGACATAACAGCTTAAGGGAAGACTGGTTATGTGCATAGTTTTGAAAGTTAAAGTCCATGGAGGGCAATGCGTTGATCAGCCTATCATGGTGTAACAGAGCGAATCATCTCATGAGGGACAGGAAGAAGAGAAAGACAGAGAGAGGACCTGGATAAGGTAACTGGCAAAGACTTTGACCGGGTGACCCACCCAGACCACACCTCCTAAAGTTTCCACTGCTAACTGAGTATTAAGACCTGAACACAGGTACCTGTGGGAGCTTCTTATTCAAACCATAAGAAGATATGTTCTAGGGCTGAATGGACAGTTCAGTCATAAAGTTCTTGCTGCAAATGCTCCAGGATCTGATGTTGATTCCCACAGCTTGCACAGAAAGCCAAGTGTAGTGGTGAGCACTTGGAAACCCACAGGTAGAAAGATCGGAGAGACAGGATGACCTCTGAGCTCAGTGACTGGCCAGTCTAGCCTTCTTGGTGAACTCCAGGCTGTGAGAGATTCTGTCTCGAAAAAGTGGGAGGGAGGGAGAAGAGAAAAGAGGAGAGGAAAAGATAGAGGAAGGGAGGAGGGAAGGAAGCAAGGTAGACACTTGCTAAAGAACAGCCACCAAATGATCTTCTGCCCTCTACACACATACATACACACCTGTACACACGGGCAAACACCCACACACTATACACTTATCCACATATGCAGGCACAGACATTCTACTTTCTGGATAGCTGTTATTTGCCAGGTGAATAGTTGGCAAGCATTTCCCCCTACTCTGTAAGTTGTGTTTATTCTGCCTTTGCTGATCATTTCCATTGCTGCACATAAACTTTTTAGCTTGATGTGATCCCATTTGTTTCCCTGTTTGCGTTTGTGTCTTAAAAACACTATTGGGCTTTCCAGTGCTTTGAGATGTGTCCCCTGTGTTTTTTTCTAGGACTTTTATCACTTCAGATTTTCCAGTTAGGTTTTTGATCCACTTTGAGCTGATTTTGTGACACACAATAAGAGACAGAGGTCATTTTCTCATGTCTTTTAAAGATATAGTCTATCGTAGGGAGAATACTAGAGGGAAAGTGTGTGATATATTAAATGTTCTAACAATGCATTCATGTGTATGTAAAGAAGCACGTCTTATGAGCCAAAGGCAGAAACAGTATATTTCCATTGTCCTTGGCATGATCAGGGAAAGGTTCGAGAAATAGGATCATCAAAGTTGACCCCTGGATTTGATCCGGCATCACAGCAGGGCATTCCTGCTTTAGATAATAGATGAACAAGTGGCTAGGGAAGGGAAGTGTTGTATGCCACTGGCCTGTGCTGTTGTCCAGGGGTACAATGAGTGACATGGAATACCTTAAGACATCTTGGATTTGACCTTGTGAATGCAAAGTTCTAGAGGGTTGAACTAGCATACTTGCCAGAGCTCATTTATTTACACAAGCATATCTTAATGGAATAACCATCCATTAGCATCCCATCTATATCCTGTCATGAGGCTCATCACCTCATCCCCATATGGTCCAGCCTGTTTCTTCTGCATCTGACTGGGGACTCCGCCTTTCTTCTTCCCAGAGTTTTCTCTCTGGGAAGTCCTGAAAGTCCCATCTATACCTCCTGCCTAGCTATTGGCTGTTCAGCTTTTTATTACACCAATTACAGTAGTACATCTTCACACCGTATGCAAATATTCTACAACATTTCCTGTTGTAATAAGGCCGCTTGTTAGTTCCTGGCTGCTTAGCCCTGAAATAATCACACAGAAACTGTATTACTTAAAACACTGCTTGGCCCATTAGCTCTAGCTTCTTATTGGCTAACTCTTACATCTTAATTTAACCCTTCCTACTAATCTGTATATTGCCATGAGGCTGTGGCTTACTGGCTAAAGTCCAGCATCTGTGTCCAGTGGGGCTACATGGCTTCTCTTTGACTCTGCCCTTTTTTTCTCCCAGCATTCAGTTTAGTTTTTTCCACCCAGCTAAGTTTTGCCCTGCTAAAGGTTCAAAGCAGTTTCTTTATTCATTAATGATAATCACAGCATACAGAGGGAAGTCCCACATCAATTTCCCCCTTTTGTCTAAATAAAAAGGAAAGGTTTTAACTCTAATACAGTAAGATTATATATAATAATAACAATTATCATGTAAGAATTGCATTCACAATGTTCAGTCCATTTTATTTGACAGATTGGAAAAAATTACTCTTTTATCTATTTTATCTTGGTGAATCCAATTTTTATATGTAAACCATTTTCTATCATAACCTGTATTAACATCCTAAAATTATCTTTTTTAACCTTAAAGCATTTTCTTAAATAAATGACTTAAGCTTGTGTGTTTTTAACCTTATAAACATTTTATCTTTTATATAAGTTTCTTTTTTGAATTTGCTAACAAGGAAAACTATAGTAGTTGTCAACCTCATCAAAGACCCAAGAAGGATATAATATTACCTAAGTAAACAGGAAGTACAGAGTAAACAAGTTCTAAAACTATAGAAATGACAGGGGCAGTTAGCTACCTGGACAGTCACCCAAGTCTCCTCTGCAACTTCGGGACATCCATCTTCAGCCTACAGGCCTAGAATATCTGACAGACTTTTCTGCGAATCAGGAATTTTGAAGGACTGTGCTATCTTGTCTTGGCAAAGTTTAGCAGATGCCTTCCTTTTTATACTGCTTATTCAATTTGGACATCATGCTGTCAGTAGTCAAGAGGAGGGAAGTTTCTTACCTAATGAATAACTTTGCCACATGAAGGCAAACTCCATATGGAGTTTCTTCAATGCCCATCATCCTTTTCTAAAGTAAATTGGTGCTGCTAGGAGCAGATGTGTCTCACTATCATAAAAAGCCTTATGTTACTGAGACATCTATATGTCTCTGAAGTGTTTGAAGATCATTTATCTATATAAAATATATCTCTGTTTGACCTTGAAAACATACCTAATATGGACACAAATTTGATTATTATAGGTAACTAACTTCTAACTTGTATTTCTTAATTATGCATTATATTTTTAGATGAGCTGCATAGGTATAACCCTTGGACAAAAGTAGAAACATATATACAGTATGTTAAAGCAAAAATAAGCTTAAGTTGGTATCAGTATAAAAAAATCCGTATCAGGGGCTGGTGAAATGGCTCAGTGGTTAAGAGAACTGCTTGCTCTTCCAGAGGTCCTGAGTTCAATTCCCAGCAACCACATGGTGGCTCCCAACCATCTGTAGTGAGATCTGGATCTGGTGCCCTTTCTGGTCTGCTGGCACCAGAACACTGTACGTATAATAAATATATAAATCTTGGGCCAGACAGTGGTGGTGCACACCTTTAATCCCAGCAATTGGGAGGCAGAGGCAGGCAGATCTCTGTGAGCTGGAGGCTAATCTGGTCTACAAGATTTAGTTCCAGGACAGGCTCCAAAGCTACAGAGAAACCCTGTCTCCAAAAAACAAAACAAAACAAAAATCTGTACCAATGTAAAATATTTGAGATTAATAGTTGTTTGTTAGCTTAAAAGTAGATTCAATAATCTACCCTTTTATCCTATTATTTCTGTATCCCCCTTTTTTATTTTTAGAAAAAGACACCTGATTCTAACCTCTTTTGTTTAGTTTTCTCCCTGATCATGACTAGTAACAACTTGCAACTAACCCCCAATGATGATAAGCATAGAATGATCAAAAATTACCCACCCTACCTCTTGGGAATGTGAGCATTTTGTTCTCTATACCATTTCCTGTTGATTGGGAGTGATGTCATCTTTAGGGGACCCTGAGAAAATTGGGGCAATGCTCGTCTTGGCAGAATTAGCTGTATTAATTTCTGTTTAGTTTCTGTGTTCTGGGAAAGTGGAGAGCTTATCTGAAGTCTTATCTGGAGTAGTCTGTGAGGCTCACCATCTCAACTAGCAGCTTTGAAATTGTTCTGGATATAAAATTTTGAGGAAACTACAACAGAGGCATTCTGAGAAACTAGATCACATGAGCTATTTGCCTTCATTGGTTCCTGGTCCTTTTGTTCTGAAAACACACAAACTTTTAACGGAAACATATATATCTATATTAACACAAGTAAAGAAGGTGTGGTGTGTACAAGTCAGCTAAGGATGATTTTCTGTTTTGTGTTTGAGCAAATAAAAGGTATCTGCCAACTTTATGAGTTCATTTGAACTGCATAACCAAACCTCTATCTCTGACATATGAAAGGACAACGCGTAATAATAAGTCATGAGGACTTATAGCCAACAGAATTTATCATGTCTCATCCAGTCTCAGAGCTGTTCCTGTGCAAAGGGATCAGCATATATATCACCTGTCTTGTAGTCTTTCCTGTCTTCCTCCCTTATCTCTGTAGCCAAGATCCTCAAGAAGTGTCCCCTGGTCAAATACTATCTCCTTTAACTTTGAAGGAATCCAGTTTTTTTTTTTGTTTCCTGTGGAAACAAAGGCATAACCTCTCTCCCAATACAACATATTTCCTGACTTCCATACTGAAGCCAAGACATCTCTAAAGTATATAAGATGGTTTAATTCAACAGTCCCTTCCATAATCCAATGTCTCTTAGTAGCGGTCATTTGCTCATCAGCCTTCAAAAAATTCAAAGTGAACAAAACACCATGCAGGATGCAGATATCCTGTGTATGTCCCATCATTACGCGGCTTATTCTTTTTATATTATTTTATTCTTTCTTTAAGACTTCATTATTTTTAAAGTACATTTTTCTATGTCTTTCTATACCCATTTTTCATTGTATCCATTTAAAGGAATTCTCATTCTGGACCACCTTACTGCAGACCTGTGGGCCTCTCTGACCACATGAACCAAGCTTTAAACCTACCATGTGCCTCTGCACATGGAGCTGGTTTGCTCAAGCTCTTGGTTTGCTTAAGCCACATTTCTGTATGCTGTGACCTGCCTGAGAGACTGCAGGACTAGAAAACCTCATCTGGCTTTGTGTGTTTGGAACTTTTTAAAAGCTTTTCTCAGGTTCTATGCGGAAAATATATAGACCCAAGTTGGGTGCCATGTGTACCAGTACTTTCTCATTGGAGGCACCAGCTTACAAATAAGAACATGGAGACTTTTTATTAATTATGAAAATCAGCCTTTAGTTTAGGCTTGTCTCAACTAGCTCTTGTAACTTCAGCCATTTATATTAACGTACGTTCATCCACGAGATTCGTTACTTCATCTCCATATTGTCCGTCCTGCTTCTTCTGTGTCTGACAGGCGATTCAGCCTTTCTTCTTCTCAGAGTTCTCTCTGCCTTGAAGTCTGGTCTATACTTTCTGCTTAGCTATTGGTCATTCAAATTTTTATTACACCAATCACAGCAAAGCATCTTCACACAGTCTACAAATATCCACAACACCCAGTCCCTGACCCTAAGCTCCTCAGTCTTTATACCTTCTCCCACTCACCTTTCTTTGAGTGATTCCCTGTGCACTTAGTTTTCACAGTCACCCTGCTATGACATAGGTCATCTGGGAACAGTCTAGATCAGGTTGGCCTGTGGCCATGTCAGCGAGAGATTATCTTGCTTGCTAATTGATGTGTGAAAACACAACCCTTTGTGGGCAGCACTATTGTATAGGCAGGGTTGTGGACTGTATAGGAGTAGAGAAAGCTAGAGGAGTAGCACGCAGGCAAGTGGCATTTTTCCCCTTTGTTCCTGGTTGTACATGTAATGTGACTAATGGCTTGATTTCTTGCCTTAACTCCCCAAGTATGCTGGGCTGTAATTTTTGAGTAGAAGCCAAACAGATCTTTCTCTCCTCTGTTTTTTTTTTTTCAGGATGTTTTTCATAGCAACAGAATTAAGACTAGAACACCAGTGTGTAAACCACACACCTTTCCACCTTTATTTTCTTATGTCATTGGAAAAGTGGCTTTGGGGTTTTATAGAACTTATTCTCAGGACAGGAGAGATGGCTCAGTGGTTAAAAGCACTGACTGTTCTTCCAAAGGACCTGAGTTCAATTCCCTGCAACCACATGGTGGTTCACAACTATCTGTAATAAGATCTGGCATCCTCTTCTGGCCTGCAGACAGAACACTGTATCCATAATAAATAAAAGTGTGTGCCACAGCACCTGACTTTAAAAAAAAAAAAGGCAACTTATTCTCTGGACTCTAGTCTCTATACTCTCCCAGTGCCTTTCCATTAATGCATTTCTTCCCTATCTCATATCCATAATCTCTCTATTAGTTTATATAGCTTCTCTTCTATTGCTTTCTCACCAATCATATAAATAACCTTGGCTCTTATCTTAAAAAGCAGAGGTTTCGCGGAACACCGGGCGGCGGAGCGCAACGCGGCCGGAACACCGGGCGGCGGAACGCAACGCGGCCGGAACACCGGGCGGCGGAGCGCAACGCGGCCGGAACACCGGGCGGCGGAGCGCAACGCGGCCGGAACACCGGGCGGCGGAACGCAACGCGGCCGGAACACCGGGCGGCGGAACGCAACGCGGCCGGAACACCGGGCGGCGGAACGCAACGCGGCCGGAACACCGGGCGGCGGAGCGCGGCCGGAACACCGGGCGGCGGAGCGCAACGCGGCCGGAACACCGGGCGGCGGAGCGCGGCCGGAACACCGGGCGGCGGAACGCAACGCGGCCGGAACACCGGGCGGCGGAACGCAACGCGGCCGGAACACCGGGCGGCGGAGCGCGGCCGGAACACCGGGCGGCGGAGCGCGGCCGGAACACCGGGCGGCGGAGCGCGGCCGGAACACCGGGCGGCGGAGCGCGGCCGGAGGACGCCCAGCGCAGCCGGCGGGGACCCACTGGGACCAGAGCGGCAGCAGAGGACACAGGCTGCTGGCAGCGGGAACCGTCCCAGCAGCAGAAGCAGGCTGCAGGGACCGCGCGCAACACCAAGAACAGATCGCCCCACTACAATTAAACCAAAGAGGTAGGCCTTCGGTTGGGGAGGTCCCTGGCAAAGGAGGAGCCGGGTCCTATTCCTGAAGACCTTTCTGAGGGGTGAGAGGGATCTTGGCCCCCGGCAGGAACCAGGAAACAGAGCAAGGGCATTTTGTAAGAGGAGCCCCTGGCCAGCAGGGAATTCTGAACCAGTTTTAAAAGACCCCTTAGATAGCATCGATAGGAGGAGATGGGCAGGCGCCAAGGAAAGAATTCACCCAATAATCTGAAAAACAACATGAAAACACCAGAACCCAACGATCTTACAACAGAAGGTCTCCAATACCATAACACAGAAGAAGTGGAAAAAATTGACTTTATGAAAGCTGTAGAGTCCCTTAAACAACATGTGAAAAATGCCCTTATAGAAATGGATGAGAAGTATAACCAAAAATTTGAAGAAATGAGTAAATACGTACATAATACCCTGGGAAACCAAGAAAGAACGATCAAACAGGTAATGGAAACAGTTCAAGAATTGAAAACTGAAATGGAAGCAAGGAAGAAAACACAAACTGAGGACCAGCTGGATATGGAAAATCTAGGTCAACGAGCAGAGCCTACAGAAACAAGCATAATCAATAGAATACAAGAAATAGAAGAAAGAATCTCAGATTCTGAGGACAACATAGAGAAAATAAACGCTCTGATCAAAGAAAACTGCAAAGCCAACAAATTCTCATCACAAAACATTCAGGAAATATGGGACACAATAAAAAGACCAAATCTAAGAATAATAGGAATAGAAGAAGGAGAAGAGTCACAGCTCAAAGGCCCAGAAAATATTTTGAACAAAATTATGGAAGAAAACTTTCCCAACATAAAGAAAGATATTCCTTTGAATATTCAAGAAGCATATAGAACACCAAACAGACTGGATCAAAGGAAAACATCCCCTCGCCATATAATAATCAAAACACAAAATATACAGGTTAAAGAAAGAATACTAAGAGCTGCAAAGGAAAAAGGCCAAGTAACTTATAAAGGTAAACCGATCAGACTTACACCTGATTTCTCTATGGAAACAATGAAAGCCAGAAGGTCCTGGATAGAAGTACTGCAGAAGCTAAGAGACCATGGATGCAAGCCCAGACTACTATACCCAGCCAAGCTTTCGTTCACTATAAATGGAGAAATCAAGACATTCCAGGATAAAAACAAATTTAAACAATACGTAGCCACGAATCCAGCCCTACAGAAAGTAATAGAAGGAAAATCGCAACCCAAGGAATCCAACATTGCCAACACTGCTTACAATAACTCAGGCATCTAATGACCCTTCACTAGCACAACTCAAAGAAGGGAGACACACAAATTCTACTTCCAAAAACAATAAGAATATCTGGCATAAACAACCACTGGTCATTAATATCACTTAATATTAATGGTCTCAATTCACCTATAAAAAGGCACAGGCTAAGAGATTGGATACGAAAACAGGATCCAACATTCTGCTGTTTGCAAGAAACACATCTCAACCACAAAGACAGGCATCTACTCAGAGTAAAGGGCTGGGAAAAGATCTTTCAAGCAAATGGTCCTAAGAAAAAAGCAGGTGTGGCCATATTAATTTCTAACAAAACTGACTTCAAACTAAAATCAATCCGAAGAGATCAAGATGGACACTTTATACTCATAACAGGAACAATTTGTCAGGATGAAGTCTCAATCCTGAATATTTACGCCCCTAATATAAAAGCACCCACGTATGTAAAAGAAATATTACTAAAACTCAAGGCAGACATCAAACCACACACACTAGTAGTAGGAGACTTCAATACACCTCTCTCAGCAATGGACAGGTCAATCAGACAGAAACCTAATAGAGAAGTAAGAGAACTACTGGAGGTAATGAAGCAAATGGACTTAACAGACATCTATAGAACATTCCACCCAAATAGGAAAGAATATACCTTCTTCTCTGCAGCCCATGGAACCTTCTCGAAAATTGACCACATACTCGGAAACAAAGGAAACCTCCACAGATACAAAAAAATATCAGTGTCCACCTGTGTCTTATCAGATCACCACGGATTAAAGTTAGAATTCAACAACAATCCTACCTCCAGAAAGCCGACAAACTCATGGAAACTGAACAGTCAACTACTGAACCACACCTGGGTCAAGGAAGAAATCAAGAAAGAAATTAAAGTCTTCCTTGAATTTAATGAAAATAAAGGGACAACATACTCAAACCTATGGGACACCATGAAAGCAGTGCTAAGAGGAAAGTTCATAGCACTAAGTGCCCACTTAAAGAAAACAGAGAAAGCATACATCGGAGACTTAACAGCACACCTGAAAGCTTTAGAAAAAAAAGAAGCAGATGCGCCCAGGAGGAGTAGAAGACTGGAAATAATCAAACTGAGGGCGGAAATCAACAAAATAGAAACGCAGAAAACAGTCCAAAGAATCAATGAAACAAAAAGTTGGTTCTTGGAGAAAATCAACAAGATCGACAAACCCCTATCCAAACTAATTAAACGACAGAGAGAGAACACGCAAATAAATAAGATCAGAAATGAAAAGGGGGACATAACCACAGACACAGAGGAAATTCAGAGACTCATTAGATCTTACTACAAAAGCCTGTATGCCACAAAACTAGAAAATACAAAAGAAATGGACATTTTTTTAGATAAGTACCACATACCAAAGCTAAACCAAGACCAGGTGAACGATCTAAATAGACCTGTTAGTCGCGAAGAGCTAGAAACCGTTTTCAAAAATCTACCTTCCAAAAAAAGCCCAGGACCAGATGGTTTCAATGCAGAATTCTACCAGAACTTCCAAGAAGAGCTAATACCTATACTCCTTAATGTATTTCACAATATAGAAACAGAAGAGTCATTGCCAAATTCCTTTTATAAAGCTACAGTTACCCTGATACCAAAACCACACAAAGACCCAACCAAGAAAGAAAATTACAGGCCTATCTCACTCATGAATATCGATGCAAAAATTCTCAATAAAATACTGGCAAACCGAATCCAAGAACACATTAGAAAAATTATCCATTATGATCAAGTAGGCTTCATCCCAGAGATGCAGGGCTGGTTCAACATACGCAAATCTATCAATGTAATCCACCATATAAATAAACTGAAAGAAAAAAACCATATGATCATTTCATTAGATGCTGAAAAAGCATTTGACAAAATTCAACACCCCTTTATGATAAAAGTCTTGGAGAGATTAGGGATACAAGGATCATACCTAAATATAATAAAAGCTATTTACAGCAAGCCGTCAGCTAACATTAAATTAAATGGAGAAAAACTCAAAGCCATCCCACTAAAATCAGGAACACGACAAGGCTGTCCACTCTCTCCATACCTCTTCAATATAGTGCTTGAAGTTCTAGCAATAGCAATAAGACAACATAAAGGGATCAAGGGGATTCGTATCGGAAAAGAAGAAGTTAAGCTCTCGTTATTTGCAGATGATATGATAGTATACATAAGCGACCCCAAAAACTCTACCAAAGAACTCCTACAGCTGATAAACACCTTTAGTAATGTGGCAGGATACAAGATCAACTCCAAAAAATCAGTGGCCTTCCTATACACTAAGGATAAGGAAACAGAGAGGGAAATTAGAGAAGCATCACCTTTCACGATAGCCACAAATAGCATAAAATATCTTGGGGTAACTCTGACCAAGGATGTGAAAGATCTATTTGACAAGAACTTTAAGTCTTTGAAGAAAGAAATTGAAGAGGACACCAGAAAATGGAAAGATCTTCCTTGCTCCTGGATTGGGAGGATCAACATAGTAAAAATGGCAATTCTACCAAAAGCAATCTATAGATTCAATGCAATCCCCATCAAAATCCCATCAAAATTCTTCACAAATCTGGAGAAGACAATAATCAACTTTATATGGAAAAACAAAAAACCCAGGATAGCCAAAACAATCTTATACAACAAAGGATCGTCTGGAGGCATTACCATCCCTGACTTCAAACTCTACTACAGAGCTACAGTATTGAAAACAGCTTGGTATTGGCATAAAAACAGAGAAGTCGACCAATGGAATCGAATAGAAGACCCTGACATTAACCCACAAACCTATGAACACCTGATTTTCGATAAAGGAGCTAAAAGTGTACAATGGAAAAAAGAGAGCATCTTCAACAAATTGTGCTGGCAAAACTGGATGTCAACCTGTAGAAGAATGAAAATAGATCCATATCTATCACCATGCACAAAACTCAAGTCCAAATGGATTAAAGACCTCAATATCAGTCCGAACACACTGAACCTGATAGAAGAGAAAGTGGGAAGTACTCTACAACACATGGGCACAGGAGACCACTTCTTACGTATAACCCCAGCAGCACAGACATTAAGGACCTCATTGAATAAATGGGACCTCCTGAGACTGAGAAGCTTCTGTAAAGCAAAGGACACTGTCACTAAGACACAAAGGCAACCCACCAACTGGGAGAAGATCTTCACCAACCCTGCAACTGACAAAGGTTTGATCTCCAAAATATATAAAGAACTCAAGAAACTAGACCGTAAAAGGCTAATCAACCCAATTATAAAATGGGGCATTGAGCTGAACAGAGAATTCTCAACAGAAGAACTTCAAATGGCCAAAAGACACTTAAGGTCATGCTCAACTTCCTTAGCGATCAGGGAAATGCAAATCAAGACAACTTTAAGATACCATCTTACACCGGTCAGAATGGCTAAAATCAAAAATACCAATGATAGCCTTTGTTGGAGAGGTTGTGGAGAAAGGGGTACACTCATCCATTGCTGGTGGGAATGCAAACTAGTGCAACCACTTTGGAAGGCAGTATGGCGGTTTCTCAGGAAATTCGGGATCAACTTACCCCTGGACCCAGCAATACCACTCTTGGGAATATACCCAAGAGAGGCCTTATCATACAACAAAAGTATATGCTCTACAATGTTCATAGCAGCATTGTTTGTGATAGCCAGAACCTGGAAACAACCTAGATGTCCTTCAATGGAAGAATGGATGAAGAAAGTATGGAATTTATACATATTAGAGTACTACTCAGCAATAAAAAACAAGGACTTCATGAATTTTGCATACAAATGGATGGAAATAGAAAACACTATCCTGAGTGAGGTAAGCCAGACCCAAAAAGAGGAACATGGGATGTACTCACTCATATTTGGTTTCTAGCCATAAACCAAGGACATTGAGCTTATATTTAGTGTTCCTAGAGAAGCTAAATAAGGAGAACCCAAAGAAAAACATATAGGCATCCTCCTGAATATTAACCTTCAGCAGGCAATGAAAGGAGACAGAGACAGAGACCCAAAATGGAGCACAGGACTGAAATCTCAAGGTCCAAATCAGGAGCAGAAGGAGAGAGAGCACGAGCATGGAACTCAGGACCGCGAGGGGTGCACCCACACACTGAGACAATGGGGATGTTCTATCGGGAACTCACCAAGGCCAGCTGGCCTGGGTCTGGAAAAGCCTGGGATAAAACCAGACTCTCTGAACATAGCGGACAATGAGGACTACTGAGAACTCAAGAACAATGGCAATGGGTTTCTGATCCTACTGCACGCACTGGCTTTGTGGGAGCCTAGGCAGTTTGGATGCTCAACTTACTAGACCTGGATGGAGGTGGGGGTTCCTTGGACTTCCCACAGGACAGGGAACCCTGATTGCTTTTTGGGCTGGGGGGAGACTTAATTGGGGGAGGGGGAGGGAAATGGGAGGCGGTGGCGGGGAAGAGACAGAAATCTTTAATAAATAAATAAATTTAAAAAAAAAAATAAAAAAAAAAAAAAAAAAAAAGCAGAGGTTTCATGTTCTACACATCTTCTCTTTATCTGTTGCTGTTCTGTTTTCATTTCTCCCATGAATAAAATTCTTTGCATTTTCAGTGCTACCTCAGATTATAGAGTCTAGATGGCAGTGATCAACCAAAGGTTTGTGCAGTTTCTGGACAATGGTGTGTATATTGCACAACATGCAATAAACACTATTTGTAATTATAATAAGGGTGCATTCTAGAAGAAGTAAACAAGGGCAAAAAATTCCTCTTCCGTATGGTTATTATTCCATTTGTATGAGAAGTCCACTAAATCCACTGAACCGTATCTGGCCACATCTGTTTGAAAACCTACCAGTTTTTATGAACATTAAATAAAAATGCTTAGATTTAATGACCATTTATCATATTCATGAAAAAATAATGAAATGGAAACAGTAAAGGTAAAATCATTGAGAAAAAGTTAAAATGCTCACAAGTTTGAGGCTTTAATATATAATATATACATATAAATGTACATATGTGTGTGTGTTAAAAAAATCAAACATCTGCTTTTCTTGCTTTAAAATTTTCTTTATTAGAAGATGCTGTTTTTCCTGTCTGGGTTTTAACCTAATCATAGATTCAGAAACCACTCCCAAGTTCTTCCAGCACTTGGGAGGCAGAGGCAGGGGTTGACAGGGGTTTCTGTCCTGCCCAGTCCTGCAGTTGTTAAGTCCCAAAGAATCACACAGAGGTCTACATTAATTATAAACTGGTTGGCGTATTAACCCAGGCTTCTTATTTACTCTTATAGCTTATATTAGCCCAAAATACTTGTCTGTATTAGCTACGTGGCTTGGTACCTTTTTGGGCAAGGCAGGCACACCCTGCTTGCTCTGTGTCTGGCTTCCTCTATATCTGGGTGACAACTGCAGACTGACCTTTCTCTTCCCAGAATTCTCCTGTTCTCATTGCCCTGCCTCTACTTTCTGCCTGGTTGCCCTGCCTATACTTCCTGGACAATTAGCATTTTATTAAAATACAATTGACAGGGTACAGACCATTGTCCATGGCACCCCCCTTTTTTTTAAACAGGAACTTTGAATTGAATCTCCTTTGTTTAGGTTTTCTCCTGACCATTATCCATAACAACTTGTAACCAACATTCTAACCAAAGGCAAACATCCATAATCCATTTTTTGGGAATGTGAGCATAGTCTTCCAGGCTACTTCCTGCTGATTGGGGGCACTGATAGTCTTATGAGGACCTAAAGAAAATTTTTAATTATGATCAAGTCCTGACTGGAGTATTCTGTGAGGCTTGATCATCTCAGGCAGCAGTCTTGAATCTATTCTTGGTGTAGAACTCAGACATCTGGGCCATTTGCTCCTATTAGAAATTTCTCAGGGGGTCTTCCTTGATCTAAACTGACTTTTCTTAATCCAGAATGAATCCACAGCCTCTCATTTCCTGTGGAAACAAAAGCAAAACTTCTTCTCCACAGTAACATATCTTTTGACTTACATTTTAAAGTCAAGGCATTTTCAAAGTATATATGTTGGATTAATTCAGCAGCATTTATAATCATATATCTTTTAGCAGCTGTTGATCCTTCCTCAGCCATCAGACAATTCAAAACCAACACAATAACATATAGTATCCAGACTCTCTGTGTATTTTCCTTTACTTGGCTTTATTTTAAACTCTATTTCTTTTATTTTTATTTTTAATTTTTGACTTTTTTGAGATAGAATTTCTCTGTGTATCTTTGCTGTCCTGGAACTCACTCTATAGACCAGGCTGTTCTTGAGCTTACAGAGATCCTCCTGTCTCTGCCTTCCACGTGTTGGGATTAAAGTTGTGTGTCACCACACCCAATGACTCTCTCTTTTTTTATTTTAAGGACTTTATCCCTTTTTTTTCTCCCAAGCCTACATATATTTTTAAACACACAGTAAACCACTTAGAGGTTTTCTTCATCTTTGAATCTTTCTTTATTGTATATCTCTCTTTGTTTAAAAGAGAGTCTTTACTTTGCTAAGCGATATGGCTAAGATTAAAGCCATGGCTTTGAAGGAGCCCATTCCTTAGCTTTCTGAGAATCTGGCCTCAAGGCAGAGGTACCAGTGGAGCCACGTTTATTGCCACAACTCTATGGCCTTTCCAGGTCCCTGCCACTACCAAGAAGCAGTCAGCTATTCATAAACACTATTTAAATGCTTTGTGGTAGGGCCTCTTAAAAGGGCTAAAAAGTTTTTGCAGCTAAAGCTGAATCAGGAAGCCTCTCTTAAATGAGACGTGCTTGTCTCTAGTAAAAAGAGCCCACCTGAAAAAAAATGCTACCAAGAAGCCATGTTTAACTTTATTCTTTTTGTGTCTAGAATTATTCCCCAAACTCTCTCAGGTTTTGTGTGGATTTAGCTGTTCATGTTGGAGCATGGCCCAGAAAGCTGGCATTTCAAAACTGCAAGGTTTTTTTTTTTCTGCTACTGCTGAATCAGGAAAACCTCTCTTAAAGGAGCCACATTGTGCCACCAGCAAGCAAAGCCCACTCAGGAAAATAAATGCAGCTAAACTCTGTTTTTTAGTGTCTAGAATTCCCTTTTAAGCTTTCTCAGTTTTTAAGTGAATTTTACTTGGCCACATTGGGCACCAATTGTTGCAGGGAGACCACTTGTTTGTTTCCTGCTGCTCAACCCCAAAATAATCATACAGAAACTACATTATTTAGATCACTGCTTGGCCTATTAGCTGTAGCTTCTTATTGGCTAACTCTTACATCTTAATTGAACCCATCTCCATTAATCTGTGCATCACCATGAGGTTGTGGCCTATCAGCAAAGTTTTAGCATGTCTTTCTCCAACGGGGCTACCTACATGGCTTCTCCTTGACTCCACTCTTCTTTCTCCCAGCATTTCGTTTAGTTTTCCCCACTTAGTTCTGTTCCCCTATAGAAGGCCAAAGCAGTTCCTTTATTAACCAATAATATTCAAAACATACAGAGGGGAATCCCGCATCAGGCAGGCAGATTTCTTGAGAGTTCAAAGCCAGCCTGGTTTACACAGAGAGTTCCAAGACATGTAGAAATACCCTGTCTCAAAAGAGAAAAAGAAAAAGAAAAAGAAGGGGCTGGAGAGATGGCTCAGAGGTTAAGAGCATTGTCTGCTCTTCCAAAGATCCTGAGTTCAATTCCCAGCAACCACATGGTGGCTCATAACCATCTGTAATGGGGTTTGGTGCCCTCTTTTGTCCTGTAGGCATACACACAGACAGAATATTGTATACATAATAAATAAATATTTAAAAAAGAAAAAAATAAGTAACCCCCCCCAAATATTTATATGTAAACATTTCCCACAGAACTTAGACACTGAATCTTAGGGACGTCACTGGGATAAGAAGCTTTCCCTCAGAGAGAAGCTATAAATAGTCCCTTAATAGACTGAAGATAGACCTCGGGCTGAGGAAGAAGGAGAGGGACCGAAAATGAAAGAGCTCATTTTCTTTTTCAAGTGCAGGTATGTGTGGCCTGCCTGTGTATATGAGCTTTAGCATGTGTGTGAATAGTGCACATAGAAGCTGAGGCTGACATAAGAAGCCTTTCTCAAATATACTTCACCTGACACGCATCTTCAATACCAATACTGGGGAGGCAGAAGCAGGAGAATCTCTGTGAGTTCGAGTTCTGTCTGGTGTACACAGAGAACTCCGGAACAGCCAAGACTATATAAAGAAATCCTGTCTCAAAAACCAAAGCAAAGAAAAGCAAAGCAAAATATGCTTCACCTTATGTGCCCAGGCAAAATCTTGCCTATTTGGATATGCTAGTTATCCAATTTGATGCTAGGATCCTGTTTCCACCTCCGCAGCACTGGAATTATAGGGCAGCCATCATACCCACCTGGGCTCTATGTGGGTTCTGCGGATCTGAACTCTGATTCTGACACTTGTGTGGCAAGTGCTTTAACAGCTGAGCGGTGTCCCCAGCCCTCACTGTAAGTTATAGGGGAAGAAGAAGCTATGTGGATCAAAGCTTCCCAGTCACTACCACAGTGGATGAAGAGCAACGCAAAGGAAATCTTGAGTGACATTTCTGACAGCAAGCTACAGAAAGAGCAAGGTGACAGAAGAGGCCGTCATAAATAGAAGATCATTTCAGAACAGAATAAGATGCCCCTAATATAAAAAGCACAGAGTCTGTGTGGGATTTAACCTGGGCTGAAGAAGAATGAGGTGTGAGACTTACCAATAAGGAAGCCATGTGGGGAAGCCAAGAAACCCCGGCTATGTTTAAATCGCCCTAGTGGATATTTTTGTAGATCTTGAAGTTATTTCCTTCTGTTGTTACTCCTATTTATGTCTGTTTCTAACTTGATTGACTGAGCTAAGGTACAGCCAATAAATAAGGAAGGTTGTAGTTCTATTAATACAAAGTTTGTTTTTGTGCCAATAGCGAAGGTGGAGGATAGACCTTATTCTTAGCTGATCGATCTAGGCATCACAGATCAACAACAAATCTTCATATTGGCAAGCAGGCCAGTCAATACCTTATTACTATTTAATAAGAATCACCGTGCCATTGCAGTGGCAGGGAAAATGTTAGCAGAAAAGTTAGTGTTAAAGACTACAACTTCTGATGAGCAAATAGGAAGACACCAGATAATAAGAAAAGTTAACCTCAAGCTAAGATCCTTGGGGTCTTTTCAGACCCCAGAGCTAGTAAGTTTTGAGCTGGACTAGTTGCCGTCTTCAAAAGTCCACTTCTTTCTCAGAACAATAGGGGATCACACCAAATGACCTCAAACCTGCCTTTCAGCTCTGAAATCTCTAGTGAACATTCTAGTTTGAACTTTCATTGGTTTAAGGATGTAACAAGCAGATGACTGACCCATAGAATGTTCCAGGAACGTGTGACGGTGTCTTGCTGAAGTGCACTTAACCCGAGCAGCGTAAATGTGAGTGTGTGCCACTATTGATGAACAAATGTTGAACGTGCTTCACTGTATCTCCAGAAAGTGATTGATAGGTGATGCTTCAATTTCAAGGTTGGTGAATTCAAGAGAATTGTTGTCGGTGGTATCGCTTCTTTAAAAAAAAAATTATGTCCTTACAGAAAAGAGACAAATTGAGACAGGATATGCATAAAGCAGCAATTTATCACAAACATCCACTTCTGATTGTGGAGGAGGGAGAACGTGTGGATGAGTGCTTTTTGTTTTTGGTTTTGTCCAGAAAATTTGAGAAACATTTTTTAAATTGCTTAATATTTCTCTTTTTACACAACTTGTCTCCCTTTTCAAAGTGGACTCTGATGTCACAGGGAGCCGTTTTCTACAGGGTTCGATCAGCCCCTGCTCACACATCCTGCAGAAAGGGATGAATAAAGAGACTGAGTTCTTTCTGTGCCAGACCTCTGGCACCCCTTCCAAAGATCTCGAAAAACTCTGCCAGGTCTAAATGGGAGGAAGAGAGTGTGTCTGTCTTCCAGATATCTCAATCCCAGTTTTGTCTCTTTTACCTTCTTTCTTTTCTGGAGAAGGGTTCTCCCTCTGTAGGTCTAGCTAGTCTTGAACTCACTGTGTAGCTCAGGCTAGCCTCGAACTCACAGGTCCACCTACCGTTGCCTCCTGAGTTCTAGGATTAAAAGGATGCTTTGCCATATCATATATATGTATATGTAAGTGTGTGTGTGTGTGTGTGCGCGTACACACACACACACACACACACGTTAGTCTTGTCTATTTAAACCTTCTCTATGCTTGGGATATTTTAGCTTTCCAGTATTTTCACACTGAATGAAAACAGTTTTAAATTTTAAAATCACAGAACACAAATACTTCACAGAAAACTTGATTTTAAATAGATGAATAACAAGTAGGAAAAACATAAGGATCTTCTTCAAACAACTTACCTGCCTTTCATTGTAAAAGATTCTTAATACTCATGACAGGGGCTCTGGAAATGAGTTCATCTTTAACATAGCTAGCCACACACCAAAAAAAAAAAAAAAAAAAAAAAAAAGGGAGGGGGGAGGTAACTTATTGATGGAAGCCCACCCTGGGTCTAATTTAGAAGTTTCCCATTTATGTCATGTCAGATTTGGGAAGGCTGAGCCTCATGGAAGGCATTGGTCTGACTGTCTCCCAAGCTTGATACCCAGGGTTCATGACTGCAGTTCCTGGCACACTCATACATATTCATACCTTCGCGAATAATTTGCAAGCCAAATTCATTTGGCTTCTTTCACCCCATCAATCTTATAATTAATAAGGGTGGTGCTCTTGTTTCGCTTTCCTCCGAAAGGAAAGATAAATGAAATAAAGAGCCATCCTGTAAATTTAAATAGGAGTGCCTTTCACTGATTAAAAGCTGATGCTATCATATGATGGTGGTGGGGGTGGGTCCTTAGGCTATTGCTGTCTCTGGTGGGGGCGGGTGATGGGCAGGGCAGAGGAAGCATTTCCAGATGTGGCTTGCACGAGTCTGGAGAACTTCATTATCTACTAAACAGTGCCTAGGAAAACTTTGAGGTGGCTGGTTGAAAACAAAAACAAAAACAAATCGTTGGTGCAGGTGTGCCATGCTAGCACTGAGGAAGATGAGGGGGCTGAAGTGCAAGCCAGGCTGAAGACTGAAATCCCACTTAGCCAGGACCTACTTCGGGAGCCCTGCCTCAAAGAGAAGAAAAATGAGTTGTAAGCTACATATTTGAAAACTGCTTTCTTATCCATTGTCTGCCTTCATCTGGATGGGGACCATTGCATGTCCAGGGAATTTCTGAACAAGTCTGCGGATCTCTGCTCGGCAAGTCAGAGAGATGTTAGAAAAGTTGTCCGAATTTACTAACCATTGATGGGTGTTTGAGGCAATTGCCTTTGCATTAACACGATAGTTGTGTTTCTCAATCTGATTGGAAAGAATTTGGTTTCCATAGGGACATTGGGGGTGGGGTGGGGGCTTCAAGGACATGATTTTACAAATGTATCATAGGAGAGACTGGGTATTGTCTGCTCTCACTGGGTTTTTACAGTTTATTGAAAATAGTAGGGAATCAGGTTGAACGTAAGTTAGAACAAACTGTGGTGATCGAGGTTGTGTGACCCGGTCGATAGTCCATGACATGACTCTACACTCCCCTTGAACCTAAAGTCCTAACACTTGTGAATGAGCTGTAAAGAATGAATGAACGCCTTCACACTGCTGTGCTGGCCAAAGCACCCCTGGGAGCAGAACACTTAGCTTGTATGACGATTGGGAAAGCTCTGTCAGTACAGAAGCGGACAGGGCTCAGCACTGAAATCATGGTCAGCCCGCACTTCTTCTAAGGGAAAGTAAGGATGTGACCATATATTATTTGAGGAGTAATGTTGGAGGTGCTCTTGTCACCTGAGATTCTCATTTGCTTGAGACAGGTTCTTAATGCATAGTCTTGAACAGAACTCATGGCGAACTTGCTGCTTCACCGTTCCCTCTAGAGAGGTAGAATTATAAGGTTGAGCTGCCATGCTCACATCTTGCCTAGTATTGTGACAAACACACACCTTTCCTCCCAGCACTTGGGAAACAGAGGCAGATGGATCTCTGTGAATTAGAGGCCAGCCTGGTCTACACAGCAAGCTCCAGGATAGCCAGTAAGCCCTGCCTCAAAATAAATAAAATGGCCAATAATCTTTTCTTGGAAAGTGGTGGAAGGGAGTCTCAGGTGCTCCTCTTTCTGAATTTGTTTTGTTTTTAAGAGTGTA
Source organism: Microtus pennsylvanicus (assembly GCF_037038515.1). Lineage (NCBI taxonomy): Eukaryota > Metazoa > Chordata > Mammalia > Rodentia > Cricetidae > Microtus > Microtus pennsylvanicus. The sequence goes on from NC_134580.1 coordinate 94,182,344, forward strand.
CTGAAGCTATAGATATTCTCCATCTTCCTAGTCCCCCTGGACCAAGTTTTCTCTACCTGCCTGTTCCTGAAGCTGCTTATAAAATAACCATTCTGAGACTTAATATTAATTACATACTTTTTGGCCTATTAGCTCAGGCTTCTTATTAACTAACTCTTACATCTTAAATTTACCCATTTCTATTATTTTATATTTTACCACCAGACTCTATTATTTTATATTTTACAACTCAAGATGTTATTACCTCACATCTTGCTTCTTGGGCGGCTGCATGACAGATGCCCGACTATGCCTTCTTTCTCCCTGCATTCAGTTTAATTTTCCTGCCTAGCTATATTCTACCCTGCCATAGGCCAAAGCAAATTTTTTTTATTAACAAATGATAATAAAACATATTCCCAGCATACAGAGGGGAATCCCACATCAGTACCATGTGCAGGCCAGTCCACGTTAGACAACGCTAAGCACAATGTGCTTGTGATCATTTATTTCACAGCAAAAACAATGGACGAGAAATGTTCTCACCCGAGGAAAGTCAGTGAGTGTCCTTCTGAGGGAGAGCCTGGCCTCCTCTTGGGGACGTCTCCCCCCCCCCCCCCGCCCAGACCAGTCTTGTCCTTTGCTTTGGGTGGACTGAGAGGGCCCAGGGACACAAAACTCTAGAGGAGAAGCAGTCAGTGTCCCCATATGCCTTGAAAAGTTGTTTTGGCTGGGGAGAGCGAAGATGGGCTCCTTAGCACATACAGGCAATAACTAAGATAACTAAGAAGATAACAGGTTTGCCTTAGCTTCTAGCAAGTCCTTCTCAACTGTGCTCATCTGAGAGGGAACTTAGAAAAGCCACTTTGGGGACAGACTGGCTCTTTCCTCTGCTCTCCTACTATGAGAAACCAGAACCAAAGCCTGGGGGCTTTCAGGGCTTCCCTGTTACTCTTTTTGGCTGCAGGCCTGACCTCTGATTGGATAGTAAACCTAGAGGTGACTGTCACAGGGGACAGAGTGAGGCTGAGAGGTATTTACCGCTTCCCTCATGCCAAATTTGCCCTCAAAGCCAAAATTTGCCCTCCAAGCCAAGGGAAGTTTCTCTGCGCCCAGCACCATCCAAATACAAGGCTGTTAGAACAGAGTGGGCCTGGGCATGCCCAGTGACCTCTTGTACTTTTCTCACGATTTAATTAAAGTCTACTAGAGTCTGAACACTTAGGGAGTGAACGGATGTGGTTCTCTTGGCTGGTGACTATCCAAGGCCACGTCCTTTTCAGTTAGATGACAAATCCCGTGTGTTCACCCTGGCCAGCATATGCAAATCCCAAGAATCCTTCAGCCCTGAGGACCCGTGAATTTAGAAGCTTGGAAGAGAGGCAGAGAAAGCAGAATTGCCCACACCCCTTGCAGAACTCTGACTCCCTTCAGGAGAGGTGTGTACCACAGGGCCAGGAGCTAAGAAGGCCTCCTCCTGGCTGTTCCCAACTTCCTATGACTACATGCCAGCTGTACCCTCAGCTACGGGAAGCTGAAAAAGAGTGTCCATGGGGTTTAGCTTTATTCCATCTCTGGCTATAGAAGGCATGGAAATGGAGAGGGGATGGGGCCTAGGAAAGGAGATAGTAGCTTCAGAGCTGTGTGCTTGCTTGTATTTTGAAAAGGAAGAAAGAAAAGGGGGGGCATGGTACACACACAAGGTGAGGAGTAGGCTTTACTTCATACCAATTAAGCCAAAATTCTCTCACTCTGGGGGTGGGTGGTGGTCGTCTGGGGTCTGGAATGGGCACCTTGGGTTTAGGCTCATTTAACACTTCTCCCAAGAGTCTCCTTTGTCCTGCAGCTGAAGCACTCCCGCCAGAAGCCCCAGGCTCTCCAGTGCTTCCTCTGGGCACACTGGGTTCCTGGCTTGGTTTCTGTGTGAAGGAAAAATATGACTCCTGCTAGTTTTTATATCTTTAAATCACGATTTCCTGAGGTTTGCGTTTCAGGCCAAGTGAAGTAGATAGCTGCGGAGAGCTTGGGTAATGCCAAATAAAAACTGCCGGGAATGATAATTTGTGTAAAAGCTTCAAAGTAGGCTAACTTTATGGCGGCATGGCTGGGCTTGGTTCCACGTTCAGCTAGAAATATATATTAGCGGTGTGTGCGTGGCCACACTGGTATTCTAAACATCACACACAATCCCACTTCAACTCCTGACATCCCAATAGCGACTTCGCGAGAGCGCATTTCCGAGAGAAATACTTCAGACTCAATAGACAGCCTGGGTTACGACCCCACCCCCAGACAGGAGTCACTCTGGAAGCGCTGGGGAGAAAGCAAGACTGAGATGGAGGAGGAGAGAGGGACCAACAGTGGAGGAAGAAAGATGGACGTGTGAGAGGAGAGAGGGGAGGTGGGGACACCAAGGTCAGAGAAGCCTTGCAAGCCACCGCCAAACTCCAATATCTCTCCAAACAGGTTCAGATCCGGTTTCAGGCGGTCTCGTGCCCCACGTCCACGGTCCTCTGGGAGCTTAATTCACTCCTGCCCTCTCTGCAGAATGACTTTTGAACCTGGGAAAATAATTGCATTAGAGCAGATTACTTATAACCGATAGTTATCCGTCTTTTGCTGGTCGACAGAAGTCTATTAAACTCGGCACAGCCATTACCAGCTGAGCTCTAGAGCGTGCCTTCATTAAGAAAATTAAAACCGTGTTTTCGAACCTAAGCCGAGTCTGCCCAGTCTCAGGAGTCTGTGACAGTCCCCGAGGTTTCCCAGAGCCCAGCGTTTGCCAGAAGCAATCTCTTTGCCTTTTAGACCCCAGTAGATCTGGGCGGGAAAGGTTGACTGTAGCGACAGAGGGATATCCAAGCTCGAGGAACTCCATCATTCTTCTTGACCCGCCCTTCCTATGGCCTCCACCTCTCCACGCCTAGGTCTTTCCCCTGAGGCTACGCGGTTGTAGGCGGGCACACCTGTCCGTGTGTGGCTCTGGGGGACGTAGATAGCAGGTGGGGGATGCGGTGGGATCTGTGGAGGGGAGCGCCTAAGGTCGGGAACTTTCCCAGTTGACGGCGGAGGCTTGATACAGACACAAGTGCACATGTATCCCACGAGCGCGCGCACCAACACTACAGCGCCTGCTCCCTCCATCGAATGCCACAGCAGCTACGACACCAATGTGGCCTGTGAGCTTTTGTCCACCCAGGCGCAGGCGGCCCGCGGGGCAACCAGACAGGCAGTGGCGTCCCGTAGGTCTTTTCCCTTTGGCAGGCTCCTGGACCTTCGGGGACCTGCTTGGGTTTTCCTCTTTAGTTTGGCGACACACTCTCGTGAGTGCCACTTGGAGACTGGACGCCACTTCGCTCCAGTTTGAGGCGTGGGGAACAGGTGGGAAGAACAGGCTGCCAAGAGGTCTCCGCTCCCCCTCTCCCGGACACCCTCAGTTTCTGTAGTGGAGAGAGAGCTCCAGTGCACATTCTCCCCGCGGGAGAGCGAGTTGCTCAGTAAGAGAGCTTGTGCGGCATCTGGAATTGTGCAAGGTTGAAAAATATTTTTCTTTAGCACGGTTTATTTTATCTTTTTGATGTTGTTATTGTTGCTACCTGCTTCTCTTTGTTCAGCATTCATCTTTTTTTTTAAATGTTCATTATTCAGGAGCTCTCTGAAAGATCCACCCAACTCAAGTCTCTAAGGAAAACATAAGGGCTTTTGCGTGTGTGGGGACATCCTTTCTTGGGACTCTAGGGGCAAAGAGCTGCTGCATCTTTGTCAGTACGGTCAGTGATGGAGTGCTCAGCCCTCCTATTCTGTTTAGTGTGGGATTCTGGTTCTTAGGGGAAATAGCAACACCGCTCCACTCCGGCATCAGCAGCCAAATGCAGGCCTTGGGGCGGGGCGGGGTGGGGGGAGTTACTTGAAAGTACACAATATTGATATTTAATTCTCTTTCCCACATTCTCTATGTGACACAAAAACTTGCAAACTCAAGTGACAGAAGCCGGCTGATAGCTGTGGACAAGGGAACATCTTTTACATCTGCTCGACTTTCAACTGCAAAATTCTGAACATTTCCAAAGAACAACTAAGTTCTTCCAAGAAAGAGGGGAACTAACACCCGGAATTAACGCTTCCTTTCCATCCCGTGGAGGCATCATTCGATTCCTTTGTAGCCCATCGGAGAAAACTAGAGGTGCAGGACAGTCTGACCAGCAGCAGATCCGGGTGTTTAAAGCAGGCTCCTTAGCTGATTTTTCCTTTCTTCGTCTTTAAAACAAAACAAAAACAAAGTTGCTTTTTTTTTCTTTTTAAGACAGAGCACTATTCCTCCCAGAGAGTTGATTTTGTTGCCACAATATAGGCACGGGACTGTTAATTGATATTTGAGAAGCCAAGTCTTGGTAATCTCATTGTTTCAATCATAATCTTCAAGTGGTTTAAGATTAATGGCAGGGTATTTTCTGTCTCTTCTGGGGGATCTTTGCATCAGTTTTCTTAGAACATTGAGCGGACTGCCAATGTCTCCCTATCAGATTAAGCTGAACTTAGGCAAACACAGTAGGATTTCCTCATGTCTCCCATCCATGAGAGTATATTGCCGAAATACTTCTTGTTCCAGGTTCAGCTTCAGTGAGGTCCACTGCCTTTTTGTGTTTGTTTTATTGTGTTAAATAGCTACCTTGACAGCTATGTGTTCCACGTGCATGCATATACCTATATGCACACATATTTAAGGCAGCCCATGTGTTGTGCAATAACTTCTCTTACACTTCTGAGCTTAAAGGGGACCTTTCAAAAAGTCAACCGCCCTGCCAGGCTTCCCCAGAGAAGACTATACTTTTGAAGTAACTTTGAATGCAATGAACCTCAAAACAGGTTCCCTCCCATAACAGCTTGCTTGGCAATACATATTTCAATTTATCTCAGTTATCACAATAGCCCCCACCAATGTTTCAAGCTCAGCTGCACCGAGGCATCCCTATTCTGTCTAGAGGATCTAGGTTGTCTGCCATCACTGCCTTGTCCTAGGTTTCCTGTGGGGCCCCAGAGTTCCTGACCCAGGCCTCCAGCATCCACAGACAGGGGTGGGGGTGGAGGCTGAGCTGTGAAAATGGAATCTGCAGAGAAGCCAGAAGAGAGAACGGATTGCGCAATCCAAGAGCTAGGCGCCCTGGAGAGAAAAGAAAGGAGACGCACCTTTTGCTTCCGTCCTCCCCGCCCGCCGCTCTTTCCTCCCCCAGAGCCTCGTTCCTCAGAATTGTTCTCAGAAAAACCCCAAGATCTGGTTAAAAAAAAAAAAAAAACAAAAACTCCCCGAGAAGGTAGAGTCGTTCCGCGTGGTAGGCTGATATGCTTGGTGTGTGTGTGTGTGTGGGGGGGGTGTCTCACTGCTGCGGGGAGCCCTTTCTAGTCTAGGCTTCATTGCCTGCGCCTTCTCCCAGGAGCAGGGGCGGTGGAGCTCGGTTCGCGTTACCTGTGTGCTTTTGCCTTCCACACCACGCAGAAATCCCAGGCAAGAGTAATCGGGACATTGGAAGGATGCCGCTGTGCACCGAACCCCAGCCCTCTGAAACGGTGCACCTTGCTGTGGACGGGAAGCGTCGGAGTGAGATGAAATGCCTGCACTCCGGCAGGATTTTGGGGTGCTCTCCAGCCACCCCGTCTGCATCCAGCAAAAGCGGGAAAGCAGGACCAGGGAAAAAACACGCGTGGAAAAGATATGTTTGTGTGTAGATACGGTGACAACTTAAGAAAGAGAGACACAGAAAGAGACAAATTTTCGATGGGCTGGGGTCCCATTACTGTGCGCAAAAGGGTCACCCCAAATTGGGAACTGTTTACATTCCAAAAGTGATTCCTGTAGACTTTTATAAAACTGCAAAATTTCCCCAGGAGTTTGATTTTTTTTAAGAAATATTATTAGGAGTTCCTGGTTTTCCCTTATTAGATATCTATTTTTTAATTTAAAAACTTCCAAATTGTCCATTAAAACATTTCTTTGGACGTTAAACCTGCAAGGGGGGAAGCAAGATACTGCAAAACACCACAGAATAAAGAGATTTAGAAAAAGTATTCTTTTGCTAAGGCATTTGGTGGTTTATTCCCCGAGGCCAAGAGAAGGTGTGGGTATCTTCCTATTTTGTTATTATTTTTTTTATCATTTATTCATTTAAATGCTCAGCCTTGACAAGCTATTCCCTTGCGGCAGCCGAACGAGGGTAGGAATGGTGGAAAGAGTAGGTGGGGAGGATGGGGGGTACAGAAAAACACCATTGGCTTCGCAGGGGGCTGGCCCGCCGCGGTCTGTGCTGCTGGCCAGCAGGGGGCGCTCTGATGTTATCCGTGGACCATCCGGTCGAGCCGCTCAGAGCTGGCGACACCAGCTTGGCGGTTTCACGCAGCTGCAGAAGGAAGGGGAGGAGGATCGTAGTTCCTAAACCCTCAACAGAGATTCCACTCGGGTTATTTACCTTGGGCTCGAAATGTATCTACGTTTCACTTCAACTAGCTTAGTGCTCTCGCACCGACCTCTTTTCGTCTGTGTCTTTGCAGCGCACATATAATCACCCGTCTTGAAATATACATTAATGCAACTTATTAGATGCGACGATGAATAGTCAACATTTTTTTCGCCTGTTAGTTCCGCTGATCCAAGCAGGATTTATTTGCAGATCTCACATCCTGGAGTCATAATGCGCACCCCCCCCCCCCCAAATAAAATTGGTCAAATGTTGACAACCTGTAAGCCAATCTAACACTCAAGATTAGTGATGGGAAACTAATGAGAAAATATCAGATCGCCCGGCCCGAGGGCTGCCAATTAAATCTTCGCTGATTGAAAAATAAAAGCGGACTTGGGGTGTGAGCCCAGCTCAACTTGAACTATTAATTTAACATGTTGCCGGTCCGGGCCTTCCCTCACTCCATCCGCGCCTCCCCCTCTCTCATCCCTCAGCCTAAAAGCCAAATGTTATTTCTTGAAATATTTCAAGAGGTTCAAATCAGAATAATCATTTCTTACACGGTAAATATTAGCCCTTTAAGCAATATGATTTAACTAATTAGAAAATTTACATCATTAAGTCTCAGGGAGAGAAAAAAGAGAAACAGATCTGCCAATCATTTTAAAGGAGACAGGCACTATTGAAGTGTGAAGAAATCGGCTCTAATTCAAAAAGGCAATCGGGCAGAAAAAGCCCTCAACATTACCCTGCTAGTTATTAATCAGAAAGGGCTCTCTCTTCTCCCCGCACCCCCTCCCCTCTGTGCGCTGAGTTTAAGTTCGTTATTTTGCCAGTGGCCCATGTCATATTTATATTGAGGTTTTGTCTGCTAAAGGATTAAAATTTGAAAATGTTTCAATATGAGGAGAACAATCTTCAAAAGAAAAAAATATTCGCAGACTCGTAAACTTGTTGTGGTGCACAATTCTCACGGCCTTTATTTTTATTCTTTCTCCCCATTAAGTTCCTATTTTGAAACCTGCTTGGTGAGAACTAGATAAAGTCTTTGTGCTCTGCTCCCCCTCCCCCTCCGCCTACCTCCTCCTTCCTGCAAAGCAGAAAAGTACAAATACATTAACAAAGCCGGATTCCCTCGATAAAAAGGCAACGGTCTGGGCTTATGCGTCAGGAATCTACTGAAAATAGGGGATCTGTCCGGCGGGTCTGCAATTCAGCATGATGCTCTGTTTCCCCACCTAGGAATAGGGAGTCCGTCGATGTGTAGTTAGAGAAGCAAATAAAAAGAAGGCAGCTAGGTGAGAATAAATTTAAAGTGCCTGGTGTGTGTGTGTGTGTGTGTGTGTGTGTGTGTGTGTGTGTGTGTGTGGCTTTTTGTCTCTGCCACTCCTTTTCCACTCAGCTTAAAACAGCAGCCTCATTATACGTAGGTGCCCCTTCCCATCATACCCTTCCTTACACCCGCGTTCACCACACACAGAGCCTCTCCCCAGATTACTCTCCCAGTCTACTGAACTGAGAGTGGACTGCAAAGGGAACTCTGAGGGTCCTCTGAGATGCTGGGCCCTTCCCGGCACCTCTGAGGACTTGTTTTTTAAACAGACCTTGGATTAAAAAAAAAAATAGTAGCAATCCTTGGGCATTCCTTTGTTATCGCTTCTTAAATTATAAATACGCCAGAAAGACTCACTTTCTGCCACACCCTCGTTATAGCCCATCACAGCTCAATTTTCCGTCTCTCTGCTTTTTAAAAAGTTTCTCCACCTTGTTTTTCATCCAGTCCCTGGGCCTTGGGCTTCTCTGGGCCTTCTGAAACCCAGCAACCTCCTCTCAAAGCTATCCTCCAGGTCACTAGACTTGAAGTTTGCAGGAAAGAGCAGTAGCAGGCTTGGGCTGTTAAGACACCAGTTAGTTCTCTCCCGAGAACTTTTACCAGGTGGGGCGCGTGGAAGGAGAAAACATCTGTAAACAGTGCGTGCTCCTGAGACTGGGGAGCGAACCTGGACCCAGACGCTGGGGCATGCGTCAAATATGGCAGATTTTGTGAAAGAGTCTTTCTGAGGTACACTTTAGAGAAAAGAGGAAGGGGTGGGGGCACTGGGAAGCGTCTAGAATCTCTCTGAAATGCACCTCTTTTTCAGGCTGTCCCAGAACAGATGGTAGTACCTTGTCCTTTGCTCTGGGGAAGATTAAATGAACACTTCTGTTACTTGAGGGAGGTAGGAGCAGAGAGGTGAAAATGCTCCAGACAATGGCCTCTGGCCGAGGATGGTTCCTTCCCAGTGCCGGGTCCCCTACCGAACTCTCCTTACCTTTGTAGCTGCTATTTCATTTGAAGCCAGTGCAAGGTTCCTGGCTAGGATCTCTGACACGGAAAAAAGACCTGGAGAACAAACGTCTCTTGAATCTACTTCGAAGCTAAGAAACATTACAATAAAATTTACAGCGCCTTTAACAACTCGCAAGTAAGGCATTAAAATTCTCTTTAATTGAGAAAATATTGATTTTTAAGTCTAGAAAAAGCGAAATCGTAATTTAGCTGCAAACTTTCAGGCGAGAATATAGCGAGTTATGCGGCCATATAATGGATCCACCCTTAATCCCCACATAACATCACATCTTTAATTGCCCTACTTTGTGAAGTGATAAAGACAAAAAGATAACCCGGTCAAGGCAAATGTCTTATTTTTTTTAATCTAGAGAAGGGATCTAGAATATTTTCTTTTTTCGTTGATGTATGAAAAGAATTGCCTATCATTTTTTGAAGTAGGGGGGAAATGTTCAATTGGGAAAAAAAGAAATAAAAAGAACGGAAAACCACAGACCACTCTAAAAGCCACCCACAGTAGCAAATCCGTTGATATTCTTTACCAAAGGAGGAACGACGCCAACGCATTTAGAGCAAATGCATTCACAGGCAAAACTGCATCCTCCTTGAACGAAACAAACCTAGGTTTATTTTGTTACTTTATTCCCGGGTCCTGAAGCTGGGGGTGGGATGAGGTGCAGAACCATTGGTGGATAGAGGAAGGGAAGAGAATCAGACTTTCTGTTATTTCTGTATCGGTTTTTGGTATTATAGAGGAGTGAAGAAGTTTTTGTGTGGTGGTTTTTCATTGATCAGTCACTCTGAGCTAATGTAATTATCCTCATCAATAGGACGCTGCAGAGAGAATCATTATGTGGGTGACATTGATAAATGACCGCCCAGGAACGGCCCTCTCTCGGGCAACCCCCACATCTGACCCTCCCACACACACAATGTAGTCATAGAAACACCTACAAGGACCTAGAGCGCCGCCCCGCCAGAGGCCGGAGAGGGAAGAAAAGCCTCCGGCGGGCGAGGTGGGGGCAGGAGCGGGGGTTGTGGGGGGGGGGTTGTCCAGATCCTAAACAGTTGCAAGACAAAACCAGCCAGCGGCATGCGGGACTGGGCGGAGTGGCGGGAGGGGGACTGTCCCCGCGCGGCCCCCCAGCCGCCCAAGCACAGTTGTCTATAACAAAGTGCAAATCTGCCCGGTCCATTCCTCCACACCTTTCCCCACGTGCGGCCTCACTGCAGGCCACCAAGAGATGCTTGCTCAGGCACACACTGCAGGAGGATTCGGCCAAGGGGTTTAAGGGTCAGGTCACCGAACTTGGAGGCGTCGGATTCTCACGCGCAGCCCTTCTCCCCTGCGTTCAAAACACCCCAAACACACAACAAACAAACCAAATACCACAAAGACAGAGATTGGGCGACACCTCCCCCTCTGGCGCTCCCGAGTTACTTCCTGAGTGACCCCTTCTTTTCACTTCACCTCCTAACCCAGGGCTCTGATTATGAGATAATGGATTTTGAGATTGTTCCCGTCAGAGGAAAAAAAAGAAAAAGAAAGAAAAAAAGAAAGAAAGAAAGAAAAAGAAAAAAAAAGTCCCCTACCGAAACCCACGTTTTCATCTTTCCACTGTTTTATTTAAGCCAGTGGGAAAGTATTGAGAGCAGTAATTGATTCATAATGATCCATAAATCGGTGTCGGAAAGCGGGGGGTGGGGCGGCGGTGCGAAGAGAAGGGGGCGATGCTGTTTATTTATTTTATTTCTAAAGCCTCAGCTAAAGTAGCTTTGACACTGTTGGGGCTGGAGGGGAGGGGCCGCTGGGCTCTGCCGGATCATCCATCATTCCTGTCACCCAGAGTCTGCCCCGAGGAGCAGTAGACGCAATCTCCCTTCTGTCTCTACAGCGAAACTATTAATATTAAAACCTCCCTTCAAACACTGCCCCGACGGTCCCCATTCTCATCACAATCTGACCGCCAGAGTCCGGCGCTGCACCTTCCTCCAGCCCCGGGTGGGACTCCGGGGGCTCCCTATGAGCGCGCGACGCCCCTAGTTGATCACTGCAGAAGAAACTGTTCAGTGTCCCCTCCATCAGTTTGTAGCAGGTTCGTTTGTGCAGTAAATACACTCGCGAGGGGGAGGTCTTCTGCACGCATGACAGCTGGCCAGATACTCCTTGCTCCCCGCCTTCCTCCGCATCTCCCCTACCCCTGCACTCCAGGCTGCCCGCCTAGCTAGGGCCACTGGGCCATTTAGACACCTCAACAGAGGACCCTTAGCCTAGTGGCAACTTGTAGCGGAGGTCCAGGCTCCTTATCAAATTGCTGGCCTGCAAGACTAATGGAGAATTTGTGGAGGAACCCTTTGAAGGAAGGGCCCCCCTTTTGACAGCTGCTAGAGATATTAGCCACATTTCCCTTCCCGGGTCTGCTCCGGGTTAACAGGCCGGCAGGAGTGGGAGGGCCAGCCGGCGAGGAGGACCCTGATGGACAGGGCAGACCCATCCAGGGAGCTGGAGTGGGGGTTCGGTGTGCTGCTGACCCCGGGATGAGCAGGGAGCGTGGAAAGCTCAGCCTTCTCTGGACTTTTCTTCTCCTTCAAAATGCGGCTTTTTGCTCAATTCCCAACCCTTAACAGATGGCGACTGCATCTCTCTCTCTCTCTCTCTCTCTCTCTCTCTCTCTCTCTCTCTCTCTCTCTCTCTCTCGGAATTTCTTGAAGAAAGGGAAACCTTTGGAGTTTATTTCTGCTTTTGCTTTTCCATATAAATAAAAAAGTGTTTTTATATTACTCTTGTTTTGGAGAACATAAGCAATTTTATTCAGACTACAGTATTTCCTTTAACACTATATGGTTGTCAAAACACCATTCCCAGTTTCTTTGCGTTTGACAGCTGAGTCTTTCTTAAATATACCCAAATCGGAACTCTTTATACTAAATAGTAAACCCGAGATAGGAGCGAGCGCCTTCTGAGGTGGTATAAAAAGCACTATAAAAATTGGACAAATTCATCATCCCTCTGTCATAGAACGGGGTGGGGGTGGGGCAAGATAATGCATAGCTATTACTACAATTATCACTCAGATCCAAATATCTAAGATTAAAATTAGCATGATAGGAGACAAATTGGCCAAGCTAGTAAGCTTAAGATGAATTTGCGAATTCAAACCAAGGCTCAACAGCTCTGGGCTCTACCCTTTGTGGAATAATGTAATAACTCCATAAAACACATTTTATAAACACGAGCTTCTGATTAAAGAAACCCTTCCGCATTTACCTTACAGAAAGCAATGGAAGAAGAAACTGCCGATAGCATTTTCTTTCCTCTCCACTGATGTGAGAGTTAGTTTACAACCGAGGAACTTGTCAGGGTTTACATCAAAGCATTTAAAGTAAACATATGCAAATATTGAAATTTTACAGAAAGAGTCCATGGGAAATGGAGCAGGGGAAAGGAGAGGGAAGCCGTGTGTGTTTTACAGGCTCAGTGTGTTTGTGTCAAGCAATGCTATTTCTAGGTTTAAAGAGCAGGGCAGTAATTAAAGTGATAAATGCACTTATAAAAATTTTACTTAACAATATAAAAGAAACAATACCAATTTATATTCTTGCTCATTCACATGTAGAGTTTCCATTAAGGCTGACTCAAGGGGAAGCGTGGAAGAGCTTGCCTAAGATGCTACTATGGATTGCTTCCAAGTGTCAGTTTGGATGGTTAGTGAGCTTTTCCCCCATCAAGTTGAATCATCCATCTACCTCCTGTTTATTGTCCCTTTAAATGGAGGAGTCAACATATAAGGGTTAGAACAGTCTAGGCAGTGTGTTTATTTGGAAAATCTAAGGGTGTGCAGGTACCTCCAGCTTATTCCACGTTTCCCACACCTTAGCAGACACTGTACAATATCTACAAGCATTTGCCTCTCCATCACCAAGTGAAGTTTTGAAAATGCTATCATATTGTCTGTTCTTGCCCTTTTCTTTCTTTCTTAAAGAAAACACGTGAGCCACCAAAGCACATGGGGAAAAAAAAACATCTAAAAGGATAACACTGGGTTATTTGATTTAAATATTAATGCTTGATCATTTTTTTAAGCGTAGGATTTCCAACTCCATAGAAGGTATTTACTTATCTATAAACATTTCTATATAAGTTTTAATTTACATAGTCAACAGTACTTTAGAAAGATGGAAAAAATACAGATGCATCATGGCTGAGCACACACATTATTTTCTATTATATAAAACTAGCTTGGAATAAACCCTTCATTCTAGTGGTGGGTGCATAGGCAAAAGCTTTATCTGAAAGTACTTTTGAAAACATCATGCACTGATAATAAGACAGGCTGGGCACTTTGAAGGTGATTCCTCTGGCTGGTTACAATGCCCACAGTTTCATACCTTTGGAAGGTTGTCTGCTGATGAAACCTAAGAGTCCAGACACACAATGAAAAGCTACAAATGATGACTTGGAACACTGTCGCTGCGTCTTCACTGTACTCAGCTTCTTGTGGGGAGGGGACCATCACCTACTCTTATCAGTGCACAGTAACTGGCATCCTGCAACCTTCAAACCATTAAAAACACCAAAGCCTAACAAAAAATCAAAAATGAAATATTTATTACCGCATTTTGTGACTTAACACCTTTTTTTTAACATAACGTCACAGTCCTCATACAAGTATTTTTAATGTAAATTTGACAAAGCTTAAAGGTAACAGCATTTTCTTCTAGTGAGGAACACGTGCTGAGAAAAGAGGATCCCATGGACATACAATACCAATTCCACAGCAGATCTGATACTAGCAAAAACATTCTTTTTTTTTTTCAATTGAGGTAAACACATAGAATATCTAACATGGAACAATTAAAAGACCGAACTCTGTACGAAGTTTGTTACAGTATTCTCTTGCTCCTTCTTATCCCCCAAGCTTTGAGTTCCTGATAGAATCCTACTTATGGTGCAATGACCACGAATAACTTTTTTTGTGTGTCGAGAAAAGCTGCCCAACGTAAGATTGTTTTGTCCACAGCCAAGGCTCGGAACTTGAAGAAGCCTTCGCTCTGTCTCTAAATCTTCATTGGCAAGCTCTTTGAAGAACAGTCCCCCAAAATCATAAGAAGAAATTGGCTTATGAAGCACAAACTATAAAGACCTGTTTGAAACTAAAGGACACACTGATGGGGGAACAAAGGCTGGGCATGAAAACACATTCTAGCCACTGGAGTTAGAGTGTTGAGGTTCAGCCAAGTGTCCATTGCGCGCCCCAGCATGATTCTTTTCTCATTGGCCCAACAGGTTTAAAATATACCACAGTCTCTCCTGGATAGTGAATTCACTGATGAACCAAGACAGTCATTCTTTTGGGAACAACACACATAGTGTGGAAAACAAGGATATATTTTCTTTTTTTCTCTTCTAAAACTATTTGAGGCAACGTAACGGAGTGATCAACAGAAATGTACAAGTTTAACTTAGTCCCTATGTTTATGCTACAGTAGTTATAACTCTCGGAGTCTCTCTCCAGAGGATCTTTGCATGGACAATATTGTCCCAATGAGCCCATCGTTTCACATTGTGTTCTTGTCCCATTGGTCCTCTGTTGCTTGATGAAAAATGACAAAAAGTAAAAAATAATCACAGCTGTCTGGAGTTTCATATTAAGTGTCACATCTGGTCAAAGTTCAGAGAGTCTTAAAATAGTTTTTGCGTGTGTTTCCTTTTTCCTTGAGTTCCCTTATACTATTGGGCATGAATGTCCATAACCTGTCCGCCAACATTGGGATCTACAGAATTTAACATTGTGGGGCTCTGTGCTGACATAGTCATTCCAGGGTGGGTAGGGGGT